>NC_091454.1:42587039-42642039 GCF_027789765.1 Dendropsophus ebraccatus | reverse complement strand
AACTATTCAAATGCTGCTGTAAGCATGCGACTGATACTATCGCTATTGCACCACCCCTAATAAGGTATAGCATAAGGTGCTATTAGTATAATGAAGAGCCTTTCCAAATAATATGGAGAGTGAGTCCCCCAGGTCCCAATGACCATACCTGATGTAATATGCGTGCTATACTGCCTCCAACACACGTTTCGCGATTTGCTTGTTCACGGAGGGGACTTACTCTCCATATTATTTGGAATAGTTTTTCAGTATACTAATAGCACCTTATGCTATACCTTATTAGGGGTGGTGCAATAGCGATAGTATCAGTCGCATGCTTACGGCAGCAATTAAATAGTTGAGCCTGTGTTCAATGAGATTATTTATGTATCTTGGACATGCTGTGAGTTGTAGTCTCCCCATAGAGGGATTTTACTTTGTTTCTCACTTATAATCATATGTGAATTGTTGTATTATGTTTATATACCAGTGACTGTACCCCTATGTGTATACTTTACCCCACCTTGTAATTTTTTAATATACATTTTAATTGTGTATTTTTTGTCTATTAATAAAGTATATTTAATTGATTCACTGGGCAACAAATTTTCAAAAGTTGTTTGGTTCAGAAATAAAATTATCCATTTCTTAATGATTTTTATGTGCTGAATTCAAATATCACAAGGAAAAATGTTGATTGGCTCTAGTTTCTATGATATCGAAGAGTTCTCATTTTACTGTTTCGTGAATTGTATAGAATACAGTATAATAGCCGACATATTTATTACTTCTGGAATCATAAGGAAGCGAGTTTACTGTTCATAAACCTTTGAAATATATTCATAGGAAACTTAGTTCTATCTGAAATCAACTACAATTTACAGGCATATCCAAGAATTTTTACAAATTATGTTTATTGAACTCTGGAATGTAGGTCCTTATTCAATGGCATCTCGGTGCATTTACACATGTCTTTTGTATTCATACATGGGATTGTCTCTGATAAGGCCTAGTTTACATATATGCGTCCATCCGTCGGCGTTTCCCTCCGGTGCAGTAGAGAATCCCCAGAGGGAAACGCATCTTTGAACTGATCCCATTGTTTTCAGTCGGACAGTTCGGATGATCCGTTCTACAACTGATGCCGCCGGACCGACAGACAGACCGCACATCAGAACGCTACATGCAGCGTTCTGACGTACGGACAGCTAAGCTATCTGGCACCGCATCCACTGAAGTGAAAGGAGCGCCGGAGGCATGCATTATGCTTCCTCTGGCGCTCCATAGAGATATCCCTGTCTGTGCCCCCCCCCCCCCCCCCGCCAATTAACCCTTGTCACCCTGGCCATGCAGCAGAGTGGCCCCTTGCAGAGGGGGGAATCCCCTCAGCTCCTCTCTACGGTGCTGCACTATAGGACAGGGGTAGGGAACCTTGCCTTTCCAGCTGCTGCAAAACTACAACTCTCATCATGTCTGGGATATCCAGGCATGATGGGAGTTGTAGTTTTGCAACAGCTGGAGAGCCAAGGTTCCCCATCCCTGTAGTAGGAGATGGCCCCATGTATTGCTGCCCACAGTAGAGGGCTCCAGTGTCCTGCTGCTCCCTATATAGATTGCCCCTGTAAGGGTATGTTCACACCTCGTTTTCGGTCCCACGTCGGGCTGCACTTCAGGAATCAGTGAAAAAAGGATGCAGACGTGCAGCCCGACGCATCTGTTTTGATCCGTTTTTCCATTGACTTCCATTATTAAAAAAAAGGATCAAAACAGATCCATTTTTTTTTACGGATACAAAAACGTAGCTGAAACTACTTTTGTGTCCGTTAAAAAACAACGGATCTTTTTTTTTCTTATAATGGAAGTCAATGGAAAAACTAATCAAAACTGATGCACACAAATGCATCCGTGAAGAAAACGGTTTGCAAAAACGCAGTATGAACCTAGCCTCACCCTGATACCTTTTTTCCATATTGGTCATTCTAATGGTGCGTTTACACAGGCAGATTTATCTGACAGATTTTGGAAGCCAAAACCAGGAATAGATTTGAAAAGAGGAGAAATCTTAGTCTCTCCTTTATGACCTGTTCCCTGTTTATAGTCTGTCTCTAGCTTTGGCTTAAAAAATCTGTCAGATAAATCTGCCTGTGTAAACGCACCATTAGATGATGCAATATACCAGTTGATGATGCAATACTGATGATGCAAACTTTTCCCAGTATTGTATAACAGGCTGTGAGAAATATAGAAAGTACGTCTATATCTTGAAAATTAGAGCCAATTTCAAAATTTGAACATCATTTTCGATCTCAGCACCCCAAAATTAGTTAAGATCAACTGTTTTCATGCTGGAACCTTTTTGGGTTGTTGACCAGTGTTATGTAAAATAGGTTTTTGCCTCTTTTTGGTAGGAAGTATGGTTGTGAAGTATGTATGTATGTATGTAGATCTTTCAACGGTCTCAGAGTGGGTGGAATGATTTAACAAGAAGCTATTACAGGAGAAGTCAGGCCTCCCCAGTGTTTTTTTTTTTTTTTTTTTTTTTATAAATTGCGGGGGCAGGGGGTAAAATAATAAATAACTCTCCTCTCCCCAGTGCCCTTCATCATGTGATGTCCAGACCCGGCTGATGGACTGGCCGCTCAGCCAGTCAGTGACTGGGGCGGGACATCATCCGGGACAGGCCTTTTCCCCAGAGTTGCAACATCATCACAGCTGCATCATGGCATGGGGAAAAGTAAGCAATGCTTCGTTGTTACTCTCCCCTGCTGCCTGTAAAGTTGGCTGAGGCCAGATTTCTTAACGCTCCATAAATATGTGGTGGGTGTTTAATTCAGTCATGGTAATGGTCCCTGGGGAGTGGTCAGACCACGTTATTTGTCCAATGTCAGACAAAGTAGCATTCGTCAATGGATGTCTGTCAACAACAAAAAGGTCAAATCTTGCATAATTATTACGTGCATCCGAATCAAAAGTAAAGTTCTTTTTCAGAATCATGTTGTGCTCTCCAGACATCATATGAATGAATGAAGGATACGTCTAATTCCAGACTACCTTCAGCGTGTTGGAGACACTGTGTCCCACTCAGGGTTCGGTACACCATTAAAATAGCTGACTAAAGAGGTACTCTGGTGTAGGGGTATTTTTCTGTATGGCCAGGGAAGGGGTGGATATAGACGCCGCCATCCACTTACCTCCCCAGTTCCAGCTCCGGGTCCCGTATTGCGCCGCCCCGTTCTCCCGTCCCGCTGCTGCTTCCTGGTCTGAGCTGCGGCTTGAGACGTGACGTCTCAAGGCAGCTCGGCCATTTAGCGGTCGTAGCGGGGTCCCGTCTCGGCCGCTGAATGGCTGAGCTGCTTTGAGACGACGTGCAGCTCAGACCAGGAAGCGGCAGCGGGACAGGAGAACGGGGGCGGTACAATCCGGGGACGTAAGTGGATGTCTGTGTCTATATCCACCCCCTCCCCGGTCATACAGTAAAAATACCCATAGCCCGGAGTACCCCTTTAAGATCAGACAGCCTGGTTTGTATTTCCCTGCTGCCTTAAGGACTTGGAGAAGTCTGCATTGCCCTTTTATTATATTTATTTTATTTTAGTTTATTGAAACTATATTACATAACACATTAAAAGTTCCAACTACTAGGACAAGATGCCTGATAGGGTATATGGGAACGCATTTCATATGCCTGGAGCGTAGTCTATACTTCTAGTCAATACTTTCGGCCACACTAGCGTTTTTCTTTGTTTCTTGGTTTCTAACAGATCCGTCTATATTAATTAAACGGATGAGCAGACTGATGCAAACTGGTTGCAAAATGTTCATCTTTTTTTAATGGTCCGTTTGTATTTTGGCTTAAAAAAAACTGACTTGTACATCAGTTTGCATCCGTTTGCATCGGTCAGCATCCGTTTTTCTATCCGTTTATTTTTCTTTGGTTTCTTGCTGCTTTTGCGCATGCTCAGTGCAAAAACGGATGGAAAAAACGGATGTGAACGAAAATACCTTCCGTTTTAGATCCGTCCTCATTGACTACAAGTACAAAAACGGAAGTGCACTTTCCGTTCGTAATCCGTTTTTTTTAAGCGGAAAGAAAAATACTGCAAACTATTTTTTTC
Organism: Dendropsophus ebraccatus; assembly: GCF_027789765.1. NCBI lineage: Eukaryota > Metazoa > Chordata > Amphibia > Anura > Hylidae > Dendropsophus > Dendropsophus ebraccatus. The sequence goes on along the minus strand of NC_091454.1, from coordinate 42,637,945 downwards.
TTCCGTTCAAAAAAAACGGATCTTGAACGGATTGCATGCAAACGGAGCACACTAAAATAGCATGGGAATCTATGGGGATTTTAACGGATCCGACAGTTTCCGTTTTGCTTACTCTAAAACTGAAAAGGTAGACTGAATGGTGCCGGATGGTCAAACGCTAATGTGAACGTAGCCTTAGAAAACCATAATACTTTAGTGTATGTCAGGACCTGCAAATAAAGCAGATGATCAGTCTTGTCGGCAGTCGTAATCCACTTGTGTTAGGCTGGGTTCACACTGCGTTTTTGAAAAAAAAAAAAAAAAAAAAACGGATGGAAAATGGATTGCAAAAAAGGATGCATTTGTGTACATCCGTTTTTCCATGGACTTCCATTATAAAAAAAAACTGATCAAAACGGATCCTTTTTTTTTTTTTTTTTTTTTTTTTTTTGACGGACACAAAAACGTTGCTGACACTATTTTTTTTTTTTTTTTTTTTTCAATAAAAAAAACTGATTAGTTAAACGTATGCTAAAAACGCAGTGTGGACCCAGCCTTACAGTAATGTTAAGGCGACATGCAGGAGTCATACTGGTGACCTAGAAATTTAACTGGAAATGCTCCTCCATATAGTATCTTCTGGTTCCGGAGAATTGTAGTCACTGGGTTAAGCTTCTGGAAGTGTGATAGCAGAGAGCAGTAAAAAGCTAAATCTTTTAAAACTTTTCTGGTAGGTTCTCCGCCTTTCTAGCTGCATACATCAGGATCTTCTTTTATATGAAAAAAGTGCATGTGAGCTTAAAACCTTTTGGTACATCCTTAGCCCAGTGTCTTGGCCAGAGGACTGTGTGCGCCATCATACCTTGAATAAAGCTTTTCAACTCCGCTGCTGGAACAATTTAATATACAATGGAACTTTACATTGTTTAAACTGGACCTTTCCTCTAGGTCTGCTATTCTCAGCCTCATGTTATCTACTACTGCTTCCAACTCATAATGTACGTCAGTGAGCTCATTATGTGATTACACCAATCTTCGTCTCTACATGTTAAACTCTTTCTGCCATGCGGATAGCCTGCAAACTATGATACAAGTCTGCATGAATTGATTGTTTTAGCACCATTAACATAGTTTTCAAAGTGCACTCAGTCAAAGGCATGCTTGTAGATGGCAGAGCGTCCATATACACATGCGTGTCTGCTGTAATATGTCCTGCAGCGCTTACCTCACTTGCCCAGTCCTCAACATGTTGTTGCCGCTTTTGGTGTTGCTTTATGGGACTGTCATGCGGGTGAGGCACGAGCTCAACGGGGGGTTTCCCTGGTGCTGCAGCCTGGCTTCAAGATGGCGTCCACCTGGCGCCTCTTCCTCTCTTGCAGTGCCCAAAACTTTTAGTCAAGTGTGGTGGGACCTAGGAGCTCCTCCAGTATGCCTGCAGCAGTCGGGCAGCTGATTTTGCTGCGCTTAGGTGCTGAGTCAGAGGACTGGGAAGTGCAGTAGTTCGGTCGCTGGCTCCATCTTGATTTTCTTCCTGCTTCGCTTACTGGTAAAAAAAAAAAAAAATTGCCAGCTTGTGAGGTTTAGCTCTAGATTTTCCTGGATCTAGAAGCCGTTAGGGTGTAATGGATTCTTCTTGGGGTAAGAAAAACCTTTGGATTCGGGCCATGAATCACATTAGTTGCTCTATGGTAGCAGGAGCTTCTGCTTCAAGCATCCATCTCCTCACACAGCCAGTCCACACCCCCCTCAAGCACAGTTTTGGACCTTTAAAATAAATGGTGCTGGCAGGTGGACATTCACTTTAAGGTACTAGGATATGTCCTAACTCGTATGACCCAACTTTCAAGTGGCGTAACTTAGTGTCACTGTCGTTAAAAATTCTTTTTGCAAAAATCAATTGTACAGGCGATTTTAAGAAACCTTGTAATTGGGTTTATTAGCCGAAAAATTAATTTTGTGTCATGAAAAAGCAGTTTGAAGCTCTCCCCCGTCTTCATGGTTTTCCTATGGAGAGGGGAGAGAGAAAGATGAGGCACCAAAACAGGACAACAAAGAGTTTATTTACAGCTACATGACCTCGATCTCTCCTCTGATGTCACCACTGACCTCTGAATAGCTCCTGTGTAATCCTTTGTTCTCTGCTACCGATCTAACCTCCCTCCTCCCCCCCCCTCCCCTCTCCATAGCACAGACAGGATCCGACTGATAAAAAAAAGTCGAGATTTCCTGATTCTGAGCAGTGGATGACAGGAGAGGTGGGGGGGACCCTCCCCTAAATGTATATAATGGCATATTTGCCTAATAAACCCAATTAAAAAGTTTCTTAAAATCGCCTGGACTATTGATTTCTGCAAAAAATAAAAAAATAAAAAATAATAATAATTAATGACAGTAACACTTTAAAGGGTTACTCCAGTGGGGGGAAATGTTTTTAGATCTGTTAGTGTCAGAAAGTTCTATAGATGTGTAAATGAATTTCATTTTAAAATGTCAAGGCTTCCAGTACTGCTGGAAGGGTGTACACAGTGATCTGTCCTGTCACAGACAGAAATGGCAGTAAAGGTGTCAGACTGGAAAGAAAGCAGGATTTACTGCAGGACATAGACTTGAGTTTTTTTTTTTTAATGGAAGTCTTTTACAAATCTGTATAACTTTCTGACACCAGTTGATAGGTAAATCCTTTTTTTTTTTTTTTTTGTTCCGCAGTACCCCTTTAGTATCTTTACCTTCTTTGTATGTAACTATTTTATGTCTTCACTTCAGGCATTGATCAGTATGACAGAGATAGCATCATCAGTGACTTTAAAAATGGTGTGTGCAAGCTCCTAGTGGCCACCTCAGTGGCGGCTCGAGGACTTGATGTCAAGCATCTAATCTTGGTGATAAATTATTCTTGCCCAAATCACTATGAAGACTATGTGCACAGAGCTGGACGTACAGGCAGAGCCGGGAATAAGGTCAGTGAAATTTTTTAAGTTTTAAGGAGAAGTCTGGCGCTGCAATGATTTTTCGGGGGCGGTGGGTACATAATAACCGTCATGACCCGGCTGATTGACATCCCACTCCTGGAGCAGGACTTCGCTCCAGTCACTGACTGGCTTAGCGGGCTATCAATCATTTGGGTCAGGTATTTTTTCCTCGGGGAAAAATAACTAGACTTCCCCTTTTTAATAGACAATCACCTAAAGCATAGTATAGTGTGAGTTCTATGCTGAGTACTTTTAATACACAATTATACATGCAGTTAAACATCAGACCTGCGAAGTGTATAGAAATCCAACGCTGTATTTATTACTGTAACTGCAGGGTTGTTGGGTGTCTTGAGGATACCAGGACAATTTACCCTGAAAATATTAAACTTTTATTCTTTGCATAAGCAGTTTTTACCCACCCTTTCAGAAATATTATACCCATACATGTATCATCCACAGCCAGATGATTGAATAAGGGTCTGTCAAACAAATGTTGGAGTGCAGGTGATGCAATGTGTCCAAAGCTGCAACTCAATGTATAGAGAATTGTGATAACTTGTTTGAAATGATCACATGGTGTGCTTTATTTTTTTAGGGATATGCCTTTACATTTATCACAGAGGATCAGGCCCGCCATGCAGGGGATATCATCAAAGCTTTGGAGCTTTCAGGGACTGCAGTTCCCCCTGAGTTGGAGAAGTTGTGGTCAGAGTTCAAAGAGCAGCAAAAGGCTGTAAGATGTATTCTTTATACTGCATGTGTTTGACATTAATGCTTTAAGCTTTTAGGCAGTTAGATGGGAAGGCTTCCATGGTCACCCTATTAGTCTCCTCATTATATAAATGTAGGGTGCTGTTAGGTATTATGGCAGCTAGTTCACCTAGTGAAAGCCTCCAGGCCTGTCCTGTTGTTGCAGAACATTGTGTGAACATAGACAATAAACAATGTTGCACAGCATTGTTTACATGGCTTTATATTTCATATTTATTAAACTGCGTAAATTTTTTTTATAAAAACAGCAGCTAAATTGTGTTTTTTTATTTGTATCACCTCAAAAAAAATTTAATAAAATAAAATCAGGGTGTCCCCCAGACTGGTACAGATGAAAACGTCAACCGCAAGGCCTCCGTGAGATGGTATAATAGCTTAAAAAAAAAAACATAAAAAAGCCCGAAAATTCACCAGTTCTCTGTCATGTCTGAGGCCTGTGGTTGAGTCAGGTGACGCACTGCGGCCACATATGGGGGATTTCTAGAAACATTGGAATTCGGGGAATAAATATTGAGTTTCATTTCTCAGTTAGTATTCGCTGATTAAAATGGAACATCTGCCAAAAAAAATGAAAATTTTAAATTTCTCCTCCGACTTGCTTAAATTTCAGCGAAATACCTAAAGGGTTAATATACTTGTGAAATGCTACTTTGAGAGATGCAGTTTTTACAGTAAAGAGATTTATGGGGGTAACTAATATATAGGCCCCACAAATCCACTTCAGAACTAAACTGATCCCTAATAAAATCAGAAATTGCAAAATTTCCTCTAACATCCTAAAAAGTAAAAGGAAGTTCACTTAAAGGACAAGTGCCTTGAAAAACTTTTTCCCAGTAATTGAAGCACATTACAAAGTTATATAACTCTGTAATATGCTTCAATCACCTATCTGTCTCCCTTCCCTGTCTTTTCCCCCCTCCACCCCCCACCAAGAAGTGTCCTAACTCACACAGACCTAATTACTGTCGTCACCATCACCAGGCAGCTCCTTCTTGTGAGGATGAGTCATCAGCAGGAGGGCTGGTCTAGGTCCTGTTACCGCAGCCCCCCCTCCCCAGTCCAAGTGATGGCTTGCAGTTGTTAAGCCAATTGGAGCTGAGCAAGCTGAGTCACCTGACAAGGCAGGGGAGGGAGGGGGGGCTGCTGTAACAGGAGAAGGAGCTGAGAGAGGAGCTTGGTGATGGTGACGACAGTCATTAGGTCTGTGTGAGTTAGGACACTTCCTGGTGGGGGGTGTAGGGGGGAAAAGACAGGGAAGGGAGGCAGATAGGTGATTGAAGCATATTGCATAGTTATATAACTTTGTAATGTGCTTCAATTACTGGGAAAAAGTTTTTCATTGCACTTGTCCTTTAATGATGTCACCATAACGTAGACATGTTGTAGATGTTGCTGTAATGATTAGTTTGTAACATGACTATTTTTCTTAGAACAAGAGAATTTTGAAAATAAAGAAATGTAAACTTTCAAATTTTTGCGCCAATTTTATTTAATTTTTTACAAAAACTACTGACTGAATTAGCCAAAGTATACCACAAACATAAAGAGTAATATGTCACGAAAAAAACTATCTCAGAATAACCGCGATAATTAAAAGAGAAACAGGTCAGATTTGAAAAATAGGCCCTCGGCATTAAGGCCAAAACAGGCTGCAGAGGCAAGGGGTTAAGAGTATTAATGCTAAGAAATTTGTTTTCAGGATGTGATAAATGTATAGTCATTGTGACACGACTGGGGCACCCAGCAGTGAGTCTTAACTCCTACACTGCTTGTGTAGTAAGGAAGAATGGGTAATTTCTGTTTTACTAAGTGACATTAAGGCATCCATGCTGCTTCTTTATTTAAAGGCAGTGGAGCTGATGCTGATGAGGATGATATATTCTCTTTATATCCTTAATGAGAAAATGAAGACAGTTAAAGGCATTATTCAGCATTAGAAAAATATTGATACTTTTATCAAAAAGCAGCTCCACACCTGTCATTGGGTTGTGTATGGCATTACATCCCTTTATTTCAATGCCACACACAAACTGAGAACAAACATGGTGCCATATCTGAAAGAAATCTGCAATGATTTTGTAATCCTGGATACGCTTTGAGTAACGTTAATCTGCATTTAGAGTTCTGAAATAGTAGCACCCTTCCTAATGCACATCATATCTAGTACATTTATGTATCCCTCTTTTTTTCTTAGGAAGGTAAAGTGATTAAGAAAACAAGTGGGTTCTCTGGTAAAGGATTTAAGTTTGATGAAACAGAACAAGCTTTGGCCAATGAAAGGAAGAAGCTGCAAAAGGCAGCACTTGGTCTTCAAGATTCAGACGACGAGGACACTGCTCTTGATGTAAGTCTGTAATTGGTTTCATCTCTATAAGATCTGTACTTAATACACATTACATGCAAAGCAAACACAGATGGGTCTAACATTGACACTGTATAATTTGTTCGGTATACACTGACAGCAGCTCACTGTTAACCTCACACAGCTAAAATCAAGACTATACCATTGTGTTTTAGCAGTCTGTGGCCTTGTGTGTTGAATGTGGTGTTTTAAGTGCCACCTGTCTCAAATCCATTCTGCAGCTGTAATTTTGGATATATACTTAGTTAGTACTGCTCGCTAAAACCCATTCTGATCCAGTTGTGTTTGTCCACACTACCAACCCGGCATGGTTGTATCCATAGATCTCTGAACTTCTGTTCGAGAATGGATTTCATGCTTCGTGACAGGTACACTTTAAGTTGACTGTATTATACAGTCGAAGTCACTAAGTCTTGTTTACATGGCTCAGTAGACAAGTGTCCCTTAGCTTCAATTTGCCATTAGTTATACAAACCTATATTATATAGGGAAGGTTTTGGCTGATGGTTGGTCAGTTTTTTGCTGGTTAAATGATCCCATAAGACAGTGAATGAGAACTTGCTAATTCACCCGCTGATCACTAGCCCTGTTACACAGGGTGATGTCAACCTGTGTAATAGGACCCTTACGATCACCTAGGAAAGAACATTGTATGTTGAAAATATTTGTAACCATTGTGACTTAAGCGTTATTTTTACTGTTTTTTTCATATTCATACCTGTATGTACACTGTAAATTTTCAGTTCTCATGTCTACTAGAGGTTGCAGCCTTGACTATGTTTGCAGTCTGTCAAATGTATTTTTTTTTTTTTATTTCAGATTGATGAACAAATTGAAAGCATGTTCAACTCTAAGAAGAGAGTGAAAGACATGGCGGGACCTGGGGTACCTGGTGGAACAGTTGGTGGTGTCGGAGCTGCAGGTACAGGAGGAGGAGCTGCTGTATCTAGTACCCCAGCGCCCACAGCAGGAAATGCAGAGAAGTTGGAAATCGCCAGACGTTTGGCCAAAAAGCTCAGTGTAAACAAGAACTTAGGTGCAGAAGCCCAGGTGAGTGTAATGGTATACAGGAAACAGGTCCAGCAGTTTGGAGATGTGGAAGTTTAAGGCTTGGGCATTGTGACAAATATGAAGTATGTTATGTATCTTATTGTTTTTGACCCCCAGCTGGGCTCACATCCTGTCTCAAGGATGAGCCAAGCAAGTGGAGGATCATGGGATTGATAGTCTGCATATTGCCTTTTGTCCTTAAAAACTTCAGTTAAGGTTTATTACCTACTGACTCTGGTCACCAAAGTGATTGGCTGGAGAGCAGTAGGAGCACCCAGGTAACTTGAGGTGAGTGGGGAAGGTAATGTGCCCAGCAGAAAGTATTTAAGACCCAGTGAGTATTGGGGTAGAGATTCTGTGTGTGGAGCACATACCATCATTCTACAGCTCCCTTGATTATGGACTATGCAAACAACTGAAAGCCAAGCTCCACTGGCAGAAACACCCAAATCACATCTTCTAGGGACGTGAGTTAGTCTTTCAATGTTTGCCCTTTTATCAACCTTCCTCTGTATTGTCCTTTTGTAACTTCTATACACTGTTGTGTAGAAGTCATTTACTTAATAGCTGCTGTGTTGTCCTGTTGATGAAACCTGGTTATATTTAGTATTACAGTTTAGTGTGTATAACAGGATATTGGCTACAGGATACCTGTACATTGTATAGTTTTGCGCAGTGGGTGGGCATACTTCTAGCATAGGCAGGAGTCCCAGACACTAGGGTGGGGTCCCCGAGATTACAGTACTGTGACCAGGGCTGTGGAGTAGGAGCTAGTTTTGGCTGGAGTCGGAAGAAATGTAACGACTCCGACTCCAGTTTAAAGAAGTCTTGCAACAGTTTAGAATTGAGTTTTGATATGAATTTTATAAGTTTTGCTCATCCATGTATATTATGAGCAACATTCTAATAGGACACTGGCCCTATTAGATAAGGGTGGTCGGGAAAAAGTTGTTAGTCACTATTTGGTAGTTTGTTTCTGAGCTGGAAGAGTCCATTGTGTGGGGGGAGATCTGTGCTGTTATCTTCCTGGATGCTGGATGACTGTAGATGAGCAGCAGTGTAATATGAAGATATCCTGTGTAATATAGAGGAGGAGGAGAAGACATAAGTAGTGTAGGTGTAACTTCTGTCCTCAGTGTGGTGTTTTCTCTCTGGGAGAAGATTGTGTGTTTTTCTTCAGTGTTCGATGGCTACAGCAGGCTGTGTGTGCTCTATGGCTGCAGCAGGCTGTGTGTATGTGTGCTATGGCTGCAGCAAGCTGTATGTGTGCTATGGCTGCAGCAAGCTGTGTGTGTGCACACAATGGCTGCAGCAAGCTGTGTGTGTGTGCACACAATGGCTGCAGCAAGCTGTGTGTGTGTGCACACAATGGCTGCAGCAAGCTGTGTGTGTGTGTGTGCACACAATGGCTGCAGCAAGCTGTGTGTGTGCACACAATGGCTGCAGCAAGCTGTGTGTGTGCACACAATGGCTGCAGCAAGCTGTGTGTGTGTGTGTGTGTGTGCTATGGCCGCAGCAGACTGTGTGTGGTGTGTGCTATGGCTGCGGCTGTGTGTGTGTGTGTGTTTGCTATGGCTGCAGCAGGCAGTGTGTGTGTGTGTGTTTGCTATGGCTGCAGCAGGCTGTGTGTGTGTGTGTGTTTGCTATGGCTGCAGCAGGCTGTGTGTGTGTGTGTGTGTGTGTGTGTGTTTGCTATGGCTGCAGCAGGCTGTGTGTGTGTGTGTGTGTGTGTGTGCGCGTATGGCTGCAGCAGGCTGTGCATGTGTGCGCGTATGGCTGCAGCAGGCTGTGTGTATGTGTGCTATGGCTGCAGCAGGCTGTGTGTGTGTGTGTGTGTTTGCTATGGCTGCAGCAGGCTGTGTGTGTGTGTGTGTTTGCTATGGCTGCAGCAGGCTGTGTGTGTGTGTGTGTGTGTGTGCGCGTATGGCTGCAGCAGGCTGTGCATGTGTGCGCGTATGGCTGCAGCAGGCTGTGTGTATGTGTGCTATGGCTGCAGCAGGCTGTGTGTATGTGTGCTATGGCTGCAGCAGGCTGTGTGTATGCATGCTATGGCTGCAGCAGGCTGTGTGTATGCATGCTATGGCTGCAGCAGGCTGTGTGTACATGTGCTATGGCTGCAGCAGGCTGTGTGTGTATGCTATGGCTGGAGCAGGCTGTGTGCGCATATGGCTGCAGCAGGCTGTGTGTGTGTTTATGCTATGGCTGTAGCAGGCTGTGTGTGTGTTTATGCTATGGCTGCAGCAGGCTGTGTGTGTGTGTGTGTGCGCGTGTGTGTGCACGCGTATGGCTGCAGCAGGCTGTGTGTATGTGTGCTATGGCTACAGCAGGCTGTGTGTATGTGTGCTATGGCTACAGCAGGCTGTGTGTATATGTGCTATGGCTGGAGCAGGCTGTGTGTGTATGCTGTGGCTCCACACCCACAGTGACCCCTTGATATCACTATGTGTGACCCCTCTATATTACTATGGCTGACCTCTATATCACAGGTATCTGGCATTGTTAGCAGTGTTTCTGTGTGTATGGTGAATATTAGGGCTGGGCGGTATACCGCAAAAATACAGATACCGTCACTGGCGTCGGTTAACCGACCTCAACTTAGCCAGGACGGTATCTGCGGTATTTTTGTATTTTTTCTGCTGCTCCTCCAGCTCGGACATGCCGGCGTCACTGCACACACAGCACAATAACTTGTGCAGGGACGCCGGTATCAGAGCGGGAGGTGGAGGAGCAGCAGGGTCCAGGTGACAATGCCGCCCGCCCCGCCCCCCGCCCGTCCGAGCGCCCTCGAGGTGCAGGTCGGTCAGGCATTCCGCCTAACAGCCGCGGCTGACCAGCTGTACATATCGCGTCCCGTCTCCCCGGCCACACATGCAGGTCCCGGTCTCTTGAGGAGGCTGCAGAGACTGTAATGGTGATAGCGTCCTGCGGGTCCTGGAGCTGTACAGTGGCAGTAATGGCAGCGACGCTATCACCATTACAGTCTCTGCAGCCTCCTCCAGAGACCGGGGCCTGCATGTGTGGCTGGGAGGGGGACCTGTGTGCCTGACTAAGAGGAGGGCAAAGTCCCCCTGTGTCCCCCCCAGCTGCCCAGTCCCCCTGTGTCCCCCCCAGCTGCCCAGTCCCCCTGTGTCCCCCCCAGCTGCCCAGTCCCCCTGTGTCCCTCCCAGTCCCCCTGTGTCCCCCCCAGTCCCCCTGTGTCCCCCTCCCACTCCCCCTGCATGTGTGGCTGGGAGGGGGACCTGTGTGCCTGAGTAAGAGGAGGGCAAAGTCCCCCTGTGCCCCCCCAGTCCCCCTGTGTCCCCCCCAGCTGCCCAGTCCCCCCCAGTCCCCCTGTGTCCCCCCCACTCCCCCTGTGTCCCCCTCCCACTCCCCCTGTGTCCCCCTCCCACTCCCCCTGTGTCCCTCTCCCAGTCCCCCTGTGCCCCCCCAGCTGCCCAGTCCCCCGTCTGCCCCAGTCCCCCTGTCTCCACTCCAGCTGCTCCATTCCCCCTGTGTGTCCCCCAGCTGCTCCAGTCCCCTTGTGTCCCCCCTGTGTCTGCCCCAGTCCCCCTGTGTCACCCTCAGTCTGCCCCAGTCACCCCCTGCCTGCCCCAGACCCCCTTCAGTCACCCCTAGCTGCCCCAGTCCCCCCCCTGCTGCCCCAGTCCCCCTGGTGTCTGCTCCAGTCCCCCCCAGCTGCCCCAGTCCCCCTGTACCCCCCCCCCCTAGCTGCCCCAGTCCCCTGGTGTCTGCTCCAGTCCCCCTGTGTCCCCCCCAGCTGCTCCAGTCCCCCTGTGCCCCCCCCCCAGCTGCCCCAGTCCCCCTGGTGTCTGCTCCAGTCCCCCTGTGTCTCCCCCAGTCCCCCTGTGTCTGCCCCAGTCGCCCCATTCCCCCTGTGTCTGCCCCAGTCGCCCCATTCCCCCTGTGTCCCCCCCCAGCTTCCCCAGTCCCCCTTGTGTCTGCCCCAGTCCCCCCATGCCCCCCCAGCTGCCCCAGTCCCCCTGTGTCACACCCAGTCCCCCTGTCACCCCCAGTCTGCCCCAGTCACCCCCTGCCTGCCCCAGACCCCCTTCTGTCACCCCCAGCTGCCCCACTCCCCCTGTGTCCCCCCCCAGTCCCCCTGGTGTCTGCTCCAGTCCCCCCCAGCTGCCCTAGTCCCCCTGTGTCTCCCCCAGTCCCCCTGTGTCTGCCCCAGTCCCCTGGTGTCTGCTCCAGTCCCCCTGTTTCCCCCCCAGTTGCCCCAGTCCCCTGGTGTCTGCTCCAGTCCCCCCCCAGTTGCCCCAGTCCCCTGGTGTCTGCTCCAGTCCCCCTTCAGTCACCCCCAGCTGCCCCAGTCCCCCTTCAGTCAACCTCAGTTTGCTTTAGTCCCCCCCAGTTTGCCCGAGTCACCCGCAGCTCCCTCAGTTTCCCCCAGTCACCCCTCATCTTTACCTGTACTACTACACCCCTCATCTTTACCTGTACTACGACACCCCTTAATCTATACCTGTATTAATACTACACCCCTCATCTTTACCTGTACTACTACAGCACACATCGATACCTGTACTACTAATCCTCCTCATCTGTACTACTATAGTCATACATTCTTGTCCGCCCCCCTGTTTAGTCATACGGTTTAGTCATACGCCCCTATCAGCCCCCCTGTTTAGTCATACGCCCCTATCCGCCCCCCTATGTATAGTCATACGCCCCTGTCCGCCCCCCCCCCCCCCCCCCCGTATAGTCATACACCCCTGTCCGCCCCCCCCCATATAGTCATACACCCCTGTCCTCCCCCCGTATAGTCATACGCCCCTATCCGCCCCCCTATGTATAGTCATATGCCCCTATCTGCCCCCCCTGTATAGTCATACACCTCTATTAGTCATACACCCTGGCGGCAACACTGGGTGCATATAGTTGTGCGCTTGATCTCTCCCACTCAGCTCAGTGCTTGACTTCCAAGTGACGCTGCATGCCTGAAGTGGTCATGTTGCTCTTCTAAGAGCCCCTACTCTTTGAATGGCAGTGTGTGCAAACCATGCTGAGTTTGTCATCCGCGTACACATTAAAATACCTCCATACCAAAGAAGGTGTCCTCGATGGGGAAGCTTTGCGCGGGTGGCTGCTATGGGGAACAGCTGAGGCCTTGCTGCCTCTGCCCTGCATTCTCTTAAGGGACAGTCCTCTGCCTCTTCCTGCCTTTTGTAGTGCTGTACAGCCCTCCTCATCCCCACTGCTTTTCCTGCTGGACATCACCCCTGGCCTGGTCAGGTCGGTGACTTCTTCGTCCGGCACCACCTCTTCCACACTCTGCTCCTGCTTACTCACCATACCAACAGCCTCCCCCAATGGCAACTGTGTCTTATCTTCATCAATCACAATTTGATGTGCAGGTTGCCGGTACACACCACCAAAGTCACCAGGAGATGGCAGATACTCCAGTATTCGCTATACAGAAAATCCTCAGGTAGCTCCTGGGATTCTTCACATATTTGAATGGAGTCCAATTCGGGAAAAGGACCCGTAAAGAGCTCCTGGGAGTTGGCAAGGGTGGCATGACTGTTGGTGCGATTGCGCAGGTTGGAAGGAAGGAGTAGACTGGGTAGATGGTTGGATGCTGGACAAGTGAGTGGAAGCATTATCAGCCATCCACTTTACCAGTTGTTCCTGCTGCTCGGGCCTCAGCAGCGGTGTACCCTGGCCCCTGCTTAACTGTCCAATGAACCCAGGGATGCTGGAAGAGCATAATGCTGGCTCACCTGCATGCATTGTATCTCTATCTTGACCGCGGCTTGTGCCCCAACTGGCATTTCCACCCCCCCCCCCCCCCCCATCCTCATCCTTTCGCACTAGCCTTACACAGTTTTAATTGCGCACAGCACGCAAAAGTAGTAAAAAACTTTTACTTCTGGCGTTGGCACACCCGGAGTATACAGCGGTACACTTTAAGACTTTAAAAATGTCTTTAAGTGACACTCACCCCCCTTTTTGCATTATGACTTTTCTACACTGGTGCGGCGCCACTTAGCTCTGCCCACATCGCCACTGTAGCTCCACCCGTCTGACGTCATCACCACATTGGCTACGCTCCCTAGTGCCATTGGAAGGGCCTGGCTAAAGTTCTATGCCCCACTAGGTCGGCCCACACCAATGGGCGCTGAGGTGGCGGCTTAACTCTAAGGAGGCCTATGGTTTAACTCTATGCCCACCCAATTTGCTATGTGTGCTATATATATATATATATATATATATATATATATATATATATATATATATATATATATATATATCTATCTCACACACACACACACACACACACACTATAAAAAATGTTTACTTTCTTGTGCCTGTCATTGGGGGACACAGCACCAGTGGGTATAGGCTACTGCCACTAGGAGGCGACACTAGACAGAAGAAGAGGTGACTCCGCCTGGCAGGCTATACCCCTCCTACAGACACCAGGCTAACTCAGTTTTAGTCTAGTGTCTGTAGGAGGTAGACACAGGTGCCATGCACCTCCTTTTTTATTTTAGTTTTATTTCTTTTGTTTTTCTTTTAGGTTATCAGGGGGACTGTCGTCGTGGGCTGCCACATCAGACGCAGTTCCCCCTGAGGGTGCACGGAAAGTTTTCCTTCCCTGCGCCGGTCACCCGTCCCCCAACGTCTGCTCCCTGCGGCAGGATTCCGGTGCCCCACCAAGGTGCGAGGTGACCGAAGGGGTGACCCTGCGCGCACCTGAAGATGCCGGACAGGTGAGTATTCCTGTCCTTAACGCCCCTTTAGGCCTCTCTTTAGGGGGTGGGGGGTCGTCCCAGGGCACCCAAGTGCTGTCCTTAATCTCCGCAGGGCAGCCTCCCGGTGCCAGCCTCCACTGCAGCACAGCCCTCTCTCCCTCTCCTGCAGCCACAGTAGCTCTATAGGGGACCACCGGAGGGGTCATGGGTCTTTCCCTCCCCCCTTCCCTCCACATTTTCGCCGTTCCGCGCTGCCTCCTCGCGGCCGCCGGCCCGACCCATAACTTTAGTCCCCGGCTAGGCCGCATCACCGTGGGCCGCACCTGGGGCTTTGCTGCAGCTTCTTAGAGGAGGTTGCTGACTCTTTCCCCCCCCCCCCCCCCCCCCCCTTTCCTTCAGTGGCCACGCTTGCCCGGCGCTCCGCGCCGCCGCCTCGCTGCCGCCGCCCTGCCCCATAAATTTAGTCCCCGGCTTTGGCCGGAGCTAGGCCACATCTGCCGCATCGGCCGCACATGTGTGACGTCACTGGGGGCGGAGCGCCCGCCCGTACTTCTCCTTCCCGCCCGCCTGCTCTGCTCTCATTGGCTACTCCTTTTCCAGTGGCCCCCACCCTTGTTTTTCTCCCTCCTCCTCTCTGCTGACTATTCTCAGTGCAGCAGTTTGTGGCTACCTGCGTTTCCCCAGCCTGTCAGCTCCACAGCTCCAGCGTTCAGTGCAGCAGCAGAAGCTCCAGCGTTCAGTGCAGCAGCAGCTCCAGCATCCAGTGCAGCAGCTGCTCCAGCATCCAGTGCAGCAGCTGCTCCAGCATCCAGTGCAAGTGCAGCTCCAGTGGCCGACACAGCAGGTCCAGGGTCGGGTAAGCTCACCCAGTGGGTGATATCCCCCTCCTCCACTCCCCAGGCTAACAGCCCTAGCTACCATGTTTGCCCTTCTTGGACGACCCCCCCTAGGCAGCTCACCCCCGCGGCTGTGGCGACACACTTTGCGTGTGCTCGCTGTAATAAGAAGTTCCCCTGCAGTCAGCCTGGTTCACTGTGCCTGCTATGCCTTAACCGTGGTGCTAACTCCCAGGAGCCCCCCCCTCCAAGCTCAGATGTAGCCTCTCCTGACTGGGCTAGGTCCCTGTCACAGGCGATCGGTGACCTCTCTGAGCTGTCTCAGGTCATGTTTGATGCCATTGAGCGGTTGGCCTCCCAGGCGCCCCCAGCTGCGGGACCATCCAGGATATCTCCGGACTCCCCTTCCAGAGGACGGTCTCATAAGAGATCTAGACTCTCTGTCTCACGGTCACCCTCTCGGTTTTCCTCAGACCCTTCTCCTGTCAGATCCACTGCAGGCGGTTCTGCTTCCCAGCGACCCCTTTCCGCCACCTCGGGGGACCCCTCTGACTCTGCCTCAGAGTCTGACAGGGAGGATCAGCTGGCCTCTGCTGTGCAAGCCTTGATCCGTGCAGTGTGGGACACCTTGCGTATTCAGGAAGAGTCCCCTTCTACATCTAAGAGTGAAGTCTCCTTCAGTCGCCATGAACGGCAGCCCTTGGTTTTTCCCAGTCACACGGTTTTTGAGGATCTTCTCGCCAAGGAGTGGAAACACCCTGACTGGCGGATTCCATACTCTAAGCATGCCGAGGTTTGGTTTCCCTTCTCCCCTAACTTAGCCTCTGCATGGACGGTGCCCCCATCGGTGGACCCTCCTGTTTCACGACTCGCCAAGTCTACTACTCTGCCTCTGGCAGATGGTGCTTCACTCATTGACCCAGTGGACAAGAAAATCTGTCTTTATTGCAGCTGGTTCGAACTTGCGTCCTACCTTTGCAGCATCTTGGGTCAGCAAAGCTTGTTCCTCTTGGGCCAGACAGTTACTCCATGACCTCTCCCTGGACTCTCCACGTGAGGACCTCCTGTCTCTGGCCACACAGATTCTGCAGGCATCCAAATACTTGTGCGACGCTTCTCAGGAAGCCGCTCGTTTGTTTGCTCGGGCCCTGGCGCACTCTGTAGCCATCCACGCTCTGTCTGGCTAAAATCCTGGTCAGCTGACGCCGCCTCCAAGAAGGCGTTTACTTCTCTTCCCTTTGCAGGAAGCAGTCTTTTTGGGGAGCGCCTGGATAAGTTAATCTCGGATGCTACTGCAGGGCAGAGCTCCTTGCTCCCTCAAAATCGGTCCCGACGTCCGCAGCCTACCAGGCGATCCAGCCGATTCCGCTCCTTTGAGCCTCGGCGCGTCGGCACCCTGCTATGGATACGCCTCCAGCTCCCTCTTCTTCTAGGAAGCCCTCCTTCAAACCCCGTCCTCCCTGGCAGCCCCGCTCTCGCCCTTCCAGGGGTCCTGCCCCCAAGTCGTCTTCCTGAGGGTCCTTCCCCACTCCGGTCTCTTTCTCAGTTGGGGGGTCGTCTGCACTCCTTCAAGGAGGTTTGGATCGCCCATGTGTCCGATGTGTGGGTCGGGAGGTGGTATCTTCGGGATACAAGATCGAGTTTGTGTCCATCCCACCCCCTCTTTTCTTCCCATCAATCTCCCACGGTCTTCGGCACGGCTTTACGAGCTTTTCCGGGCAGTTCAGACTGTCCTTGCTCAAGGAGTTGTGGTCCCAGTCCTCCCCTCCAAGCGCTTCCAGGGATCCTATTCCTATCTGTTCACTGTCCCCCCCAAAAAAAAAAAAAGACTGTTCCGTCCGTCCTATCCGGGATTTGAAGCGGCTGAACAAGTTTGTTTGCCTGCGGCGGTTCTGCATGGAATCCTTACGGTTGGTGGTCGCGTCTCGGGAGCATTCTATGGAGTTTCTCAGCATGCTTTTCAACACTGAGGCGGCCCGCGTTCTCCGCCCCCCCCCCCCGCCCCAGACTAGGTTGCCTCCCTGTTCTCGGCAGTCGCTCTGCTTTGCGCCAGCAGTCGCTCAATTTTACTCATGCCCTCTGCAGGGAGCGATTCTGTCTCAGTGGGACAGTTCCCCTCTGTCTCTCCACAAGAAGATCCTCCTCCCCCCTGCCGTTTGCAGGGAGCTTCTTTGGTTGACCTCCCTGGTGGCCCTTCTCGGCGGCTCATTTCTCCCCCTCATTTGGCTGGTCATCTCCACGGATGCCAACCTGACCGGGTGGGGGGCTGTCTTCGAGAGCCACACAGCTCAGGGCTCTTTGTCGCCGATGGAGGCTCGTCTTCCCATCTTTCTCGCCCTGTCTCAGTGGACCAATCTCCCTGTTCTCCCTGATTTACGTCTTCCCTCCTCTGCCCTTTCTCCCGCGCTTCCTGAAGCGCATCAAGGCACTCGGCGTTCCTGCCATTCTTGTCGCTCCAGACTGGCCGCGTCGGTCCTGGTACGCCAACTTAGTGCACTTCCTGGTCGACGCCCCATGGCGTCTTCCCCTGCGGGCTGACCTCCTTTCACAAGGGCCAATATTCCACCCCAGTTTACCTCAGCTGAGTTTAATGGCGTGGTTGTTGAGGCCGCGGTATTAAGGTTCCGTGGGTTTTCGGAACCAGTCATCCAAACCATGCTTAAGGCCCGTAAGCCTCAGTCGGCTCAGATCTACCATCGCGTGTGGAAGGCCTTCTTTTCCTGGTGTGAACAGAATAATTTTCACCCCATGGTGTGTTCCACGCCCAAGATTCTTTCCTTTTTGCACTCCGGTCTGGATAAGGGCCTCAGTCATTCCACCTTACGTTCTCAGGTTTCTGCCTTGTCTGTTCTTTTTCAGTGGGCTCTTGTTTTTCGCCCTCAGGTGAAGACTTTTCTTCAGGGGGTGGCCCATTTGGCCCCTCCCTTCCGACAGCCTGTGGAGCCCTGGGACCTTGATTTGGTCCTCAAGGTTCTGCAAGGTCCTCCCTTTGAGCCTTTACGGGAGGTGTCTCATCTTTTTTCTTGGAAGGTCGCCTTCTTGGTAGCAATTACGTCCATCCGTAGGGTGTCTGAACTGGCGGCACTCTCTTGTCGCTCCCCTTACCTGGTCCTTCACAAGGACAAGGTTGTGCTTCACCCTATTCCTTCCTTCCTGCCGAAGGTCGTGTCGGCATTTCACATTAATGAGGATATAATTCTCCCCTCTTTTTGTCCTGCCCCCTCCCATCATTGGTAACGGTCCCTGCATTGTTTGGACCTTGTCCCGGCCATACGGATGTACTTATCCGTCACTGATTCCTTCCACCACTCGGATTCCCTGTTCGTGGTCCCATCAGGTCCGTGCAAGGGGCTGGCTGCCTCCAAGACCACCATTGGGCGTTGGATCAGGGCAGCCATCACGGAGGCCTACCGCGTTCGTGGCAGGGCTCCGCCTTTTCGGGTCACTGCTCATTCTACTCGGGCGATGGGGGCTTCTTGGGCAGTTCGCCATCTGGCCTCAGTGTCCCAGGTCTGCAAAGCTGCCACCTGGGCTTCGGTTCGCACTTTTTTCAAAGTTCTATCAGGTCCATGTCCTGGCTTCCTCTGATGCCAGTCTCGGCCGCACGGTTCTGCAGGCCGCCGTGTGTCAGGCAGGCCGCATGGGGATTGTCGTTTTCTTTCCCCACCCTCTGGGACTGCTTTTGTACGTCCCACTGGTGCTGTGTCCCCCAATGACAGGCACAAGAAAAGAGGATTTTTGTACTCACCGTAAAATCCCTTTCTTGTGGCTTTATTGGGGGACACAGCTCCCACCCTGTTTTTTTGAGGTGGTTGCTCCCAGGGCTTGTTCTGTTCTTGGGTTTTTTGTTCCCAGGACCAGCCTGGTTTTTTGCTTGTTGTTTTCCTTACTGTGTACTACTGCTTGTGACTTAACTGAGTTAGCCTGGTGTCTGTAGGGGGGGTATAGCCTGCCAGGCGGAGTCACTTCTTCTGTCTAGTGTCGCCTCCTAGTGGCAGTAGCCTATACCCACTGGTGCTGTGTCCCCCAATGAAGCCACAAGAAAGGGATTTTACGGTGAGTACAAAAATCCTCTTTTTTAATATATAATGCTGTGCACATTTAGGGAGGTGGTAATGATCGTAAAAGGATTTTATTGCAGGAACAAGTAGTGAATAGAGTGCCACAGCAAAACTTAAAAGAAAAATGAAAGAGAAGTAGGGAGACAATTTGTAATATATATATATTTTTTTAATACAGGAAGGGGGTAGGGTTGCTTAAAAAAGAGGAAACCACAGATAGGACCACAAACAGACTTTCAATTTTATTTCTCCTGTCAGTCTGAACTGACGGGAAAACCAGCCAAAGGAAGCAAATGCTATTAAAGGGGTTATCCAGTGAAAATCATTTTCTTTCCAATCAACTGATTTCAGAAAGTTTTTATAGATTTGTAATTTACTTCTATTTAATCCCGCTGTGGACATCAGCGATCCCGGATGCTTTCTGATCCCGGATGCTTTCTGCAGCCTGGGACCACGGCTATTAGCAGGTACTGATTAGAACAGTTAAATGCAGCTGTCAAACATGACAGCTTAATTTAAAAGTCCTCCCTAGCCCCTCTCCCTGGTGTCTAGTGGCTGGATCCCCCGCGATGTGATCAACTAGGGGGGATCAGTTGTATCGGCTGGGCCGGGACTCTGCGTTGGAATGACGCTGATCCCGACTCAGTATTCTATGTATCTGTTCTGCTGCAGGAGACTTCTAATTAATGTATTCCCTCCCCTATTAAAAGTTTGAATCGTCCCCCTTCTCCCATTTTTTATAAATAAATGATAAAATAAACATATTTGGTATCGCTGCATACATAATCACCCGAACTATTAAATTATCACATTCCTGATCTCGCACGGTAAACGGTGTAAGCGCAAAAAAATTCCAAAGCGCATTTTTGGTTGCATCAGACCCAGAAAAATTGCAACAAAGTCGCATATACCCAAGTAAGATACCGATAGAAAGAACACATCATGGTGCAAAAAAAAATCACACCTCACACGGCACCATAGACCAAAGGATAAAATTTTAAGGAACATTTAGTTTTTTTAATTTTTTAAAAGCCATCAAATAATAATAATAAAAGTTATGCAAGTTGCATATCATTGTAATCGTAGCGACTTGATGAACATAGATAATAAGTCAGTTTCACCATAGGGAGAATGACGTAAACACAAAACCCCCCTAATAAAAAACATTGTGTTTTATTTTAAATTTTACTGCGCATATAATTTTGTAATTTAATTACAAACTTTATAATATAATTATAAAGTTTGGCAGCACATTTTATGCAAAAATTAAGTTTGTCATTGCAAAGTACAATTAGTGGCGCAAAAAATATGGGCTCATGTGGGTCTGTAGGTGAAAAAATGCAAGCGCTATGGCCTTTTAAACAAGAGGAGAAAAAGCCAAAACGAAAATTGTCCCGGCAGGGAAGGGGTTAACCCTTTAAGGACATGGCCCATTTTCGTTTTTACGTTTTCGGTTTTTCCTCCTTGTGTTTAAAAGGTCATAGCACTTGCATTTTTCCACCTAGAAACCCACATGACCCCTTATTTTTTGCGTCACTAATTTTACTTTGCAATTACAGGCTGAATTTTTGCATAAAGTACACTGCGAAACCAGAAAAAAATTCGAAGTGTGGTGAAATTGAAAAAAAAAACGCATTTCTTTTATTTGGGGGGAAATGTGTTTTTACGCCATTCACCCTGGGGTAAAACTGACTTGTTATGCATGTTCCTCAAGTCGTTACGATTAAAACGATATATAACATGTATAACTTATATTGTATCTGATGGTCTGTAAAAAATTCAAACCGTTGTTAACCAATATACGTTCCTTAAAATCGCTCCATTCCCAGGCTTATAGCGCTTTTATCCTTTGGTCTATGGGGCTGTGCGAGGTGTCATTTTTTGCGCCATGATTTGATCTTTCTATCGGTACCTTGACTGCCCATATACGTCTTTTTGATCGCTTTTTATTACATTTTTTCTGGATTTGATGCGACCAAAAATGCGCAATTTTGCACTTTGGGATTTTTTTGCGCTGACGCCGTTTACCGTACGAGATCAGGAATGTGATTAATTAATAGTTCGGGCGATTACGCACGCGGCGATAGTAAACATGTTTATTTATTTATTTGTTTACTTTTATTTAAAACCTGGGAAAAGGGGGGTGATTCAGACTTTTATTAGGGGAGGGGGCTTTTTACTATTAACAACACTTTTTTTTTTTTTTTTTTTTTTTTTTTTACACATATACTAGAAGCCCCCCTGGGGGACTTCTAGTATATACACTTGGATCTCTCATTGAGATCTCTGCAGCATAGATATGCTGCAGAGATCCATGAGATCGGCACTCGTTTGCTTTCGGCTGCTGCAGCCGAAAACGAACGAGTGCCGAGCCGAGGACGGCGCCATCTTGGACGCGTCCCCGGCCGGCTTCAGTAACGGAGATCGCTCCTCCGGGACAAGGTCCCGGAGGAGCGATCTCCCCCACTAGACACCAGGGAAACGTTGCCTCCGGTAATCGGAGGCAGCTGTCAACTTTGACAGCTGCCTCCGATTAGCTAATTAGCGGGCACGGCGATCAGACCGTGCCCGCTAATAGCGGCGGTCCCGGGCTACACGCGGGACCCGGGATCGCGGCACTTCAAAGCGGGGCCGCCGCGCGGCCCCGCTTTGAAGTGCAAGTGAGGACATAGGACGTACCGGTACGTCCTATGTCCTTAAGAGGTTAAAAATGTCACATTCTCGCATACTTATCAGCTGCTGTATGTCCTGCAGAAAATGTTGTTTTCAGTCCCACACAGAGCTCTCTGCTGACATCTTTGTCCAACACTAGAAGTGTCCTGAGCAGGAAAGGTTTTCTTTGGGGACTTGCTACTGCTCTGGACAGTTCATGTGTCAGACAGAGATGTCAGAAGAGAGTACTGTGTCAGGCTGAACAGAGAACATTACCTGCAGTACATACAGCAGGTGATAAGTACTGGAAGACTTGAGATTGTTAAATAGAAGTAAATTACAAATCTATATAATTTTCTGAAACCAGTTGATTTGAAAGAAAAAGATTTTATCAGGAACCTAAGCTCTCATCAGGATTAACTGTTAAGAGGTTATTATGAATTTTGGTTTGTTTTTGATCTCTTTAGGATGTAATGCAACAAGCCACAAATGCTATCCTCAGGGGCGGCACAATATTGGCTCCAACAGTGTCTGCAAAAACAATTGCTGAACAATTGGCAGAAAAGATCAATGCCAAACTCAATTATGTGCCAGTTGAGAAACTGGAAGAGGATAAACAGGAGGCTGGTCCCAATGAGTCCTTTAAGAGATACGAGGAGGAGCTGGAGATCAATGACTTCCCTCAGGTATGCTCAGTAAATACTGTAGTAGCTGTAGTACTGTAATACTGGGTAGCTTCACGCGTACCGAATCAGCAGCGGATTTCACGCTGCGAAGTCCGCTGCGGATCCATTGCCAGTTCTTTTCTATGAGAATACATACTTGCAGCGGGACTGACATCCCAAGTATGTAAGTTAACCCCCTGCCTGCCGGAGCATACATCACCTGCTCCACGCTTCGGGGGTTCCCGACTCTACGTTCCACTAGGCTGATCAGTGGCTGCAATGGGACAGTGCACTGATTGGCTGAGCGAGACGTGCAGACGCCGGGAACCCCGAAGCAAGCCGGAGCGTGGAGCCGGCTAGCGGTGGGTTAACTTACATACTCGGGATATTAGTCCCGCTGCGAGTATGTATTCTCATAGAAAAGAACTGACAACGGATTAGCAGCAGATTCCACTGCAAAACCCGCTGCGGGTCCGGTACATGCGAAGGAACCCTTAAATAACAAAAACTTCTCTACAAACCTGACTGATGCATTGTGGTCTTAGGCCTTAGGCAGCAAGTCTACTGTGGTATACCACAATCTTAGTCAAAGAACAGGCCCTAACCTGGCTGCTGTATACAGTCGTGGCCAAAAGTTTTGAGAATGTTACAAATAAGAAATCTTTACAAAGTCTGCTGCTTCAGTTTTTAAGATGGCAATTTGCATATACTCCAGAATGTTATAAAGAGTGATCAGCTTAACAGCAGTTACTTCCAAAGTCAATATTTGCCTAGAAAATTAACTTTATCCCCCAAAACACATTTAAACATCATTGCAGCCTTGCCTTAAAAGGACCAGCTAACATCGTTTCAGTGATTGCTCCTTTAACACAGGTGTGGGTGTTGATGAGGACAGGGCTGGAGATCAATCTGTCATGATTAAGAGAGCCATCACACATACCGTATCGCTGCTTATTTCTCGCACAAAACTCGCATCAAACTCGCATGAAAGTAGCTGGATTTTTTGTGGTATTGAACTCGCCTGTGAAAATCATATGAAAATCAAAACTCGCATGTAAAAATCGCACCAAACACACAGTGAGAATAAACATACATTGACTTGATAGCAATCGGTATGACTGTGGATTTATGTGCGAGAAACTTGAAGCGATAAATGCACAGCGATACGGTACGTGTGACGGCACCCTAAGTAAGAATGACACCACTGGACACTTTAAAAGGAGGCTGGTGCTTGGCATCATTGTTTCTCTTCTGTTAACCATGGTTATCTCTAAAGAAACGTGTGCAGTCATCATTGTACTGCACAAAAATGGCCTAACAGGGAAGAGTATCGCAGCTAGAAAGATTGCACCTCAGTCAACAATCTATTGCATCATCAAGAACTTCAAGGAGAAAGGTTCCATTGTTGCCAAAAAGGCTCCAGGGCACCCAAGAAAGACCAGCAAGCGCCAGGACTGTCTCTTAAAAGTGTTTGAGCTGCGGGATCGGGCTACCAGCAGAGCAGAGCTTGCTCAGTAATGGCAGCAGGCAGGTGTGAGTGCATCTGCACGCACTGTGAGGCGGAGACTCTTGGAGCAAGGCCTGGTCTCAAGGAGGGCAGCAAAGAAGCCACTTCTCTACAGAAAAAACATCAGGGACAGACTGATATTCTGCAAAAGGTACAGGGAGTGGACTGCTGAGGACTGGGGTAAAGTAATTTTTCTGATGAATCCCCTTTCCGATTGGGACATCTGGAAAACAGCTTATTTGGAGAAGACTAGGTGAGCGCTACCACCAGTCTTGTCTCATGCCAACTGTAAAGCATCCTGAAACCATTCATGTGTGGTTGCTTCTCAGCCAAGGGAATCGTCTCTCACAGTCTTGCCTAAAAACACAGCCATGAATAAAGAATTGTACCAGAATGTCCTCCAAAAGCAACTTCTCCCAACTGTCCAAGAACAGTTAGGCGATCAACAATGCCTTTTCCAGCATGATGGAGCACCTTGCCATAAAGCAAAGGTGATAACTAAATGGCTCAGGGAACAAAACCTAGACATTTTGGGTCCATGGCCTGGAAACTCCCCAGATCTTAATCCCATTGGGAACTTATGGTCAATCATCAAGAGACGAGTGGACAAACAAAAACTAACAAATTCTGACAAAATGCAAGCATTGATTGTGTAAGAATGGACTGCTATCAGTCAGGATTTGGTCCAGAAGTTGATAGAGAGCATGCCAGGGAGAATTGCAGAGGTCCTGAAGAAGAAGGGTCAACACTGCAAATATTGACTTGCTGCATTAACTCATTCTAACTGTCAATATAAGCTTTTGTTACTCATAATATGATTGCAATTATATTTCTGTATGTGATAAAAACATCTGACAAACATAAAAACCAGAGGGCAGCAGATTATGTGAAAATATATTATTTGTCATTCTCAAAACTTTTGGCCGTGACTGTAGTATGTATCGGAAGGTCTGAATAAATAATTACTGTTTGTTTTTTTTTTGTTTGTTTTTCTTCTATACTTTTCAGACTGCAAGGTGGAAAGTAACTTCAAAAGAAGCACTTCAGAGGATCAGTGAATATTCTGAGGCAGCCATCACCATTAGGGGCACCTATTTTCCACCTGGCAAAGACCCCAAGGAAGGCGAAAGAAAAATTTATTTGGCCATTGAAAGTAAGTACTTAATTTTATTTTTATTTATTAAGAGTCTTCTTAAAGGGGTAGGCGAGTCCCTGGGGGTAATTATTTGGTCATTAAATGGCAATATTTGACGCTATTTAGGATAGACTAACTTGGAGACAACCCTGCCCAGGCCCTACATTGACCTGTTTAATAGCTATGTAAGTTTTATGGGAAATACTTTTAATCCAATGTTTTAATGCGATCTATGCAGTAGTGATGTCACGATACCAGAATTTTAAGTTCGATACCAATACTCGATTTTTTTATTCCGATACTCTATACCAGTTCAATACCTCGAAAAAAAACACCCCCATTATAAGATCAGCACTCTCCTCTCCTGACATCCTCTGTGCTGCTGTGACCTCCCCTATAAGATCAGCACACTCCTTCCTCTCCTGACATCCTCTGTGTTGCTGTGACCTCCCCTATAAGATCAGCACACTCCTTCCTCTCCTGAAATCCTCTGTGCTGCTGTGACCTCCCCTATAGATCAGCACCCTCCTCTCCTGACATCCTCTGTGCTGCAGTGACCCGGGAAACCTCCCCTATAAGATCAGCCTCCTCCTCTCCTGACATCCTCTGTGCTGCTGTGACCTCCCTTATAGATCAGCACACTCCTCTCCTGACATCCTCTGTGCTGCTGTGATCTCCCCTATAGATCAGCACACTCCTCTCCTGACATCCTCTGTGCTGCTGTGATCTCCCCTATAGATCAGCACACTCCTCTCCTGACAGGCAGTGACAGCACTTTCCCGGCAGGCCATGCAGCCACTGTCTAAACTTTTGTACCTTTCAGCCGCTCTCCTGTTTTTCCTCTCAGAGTGGCTGCACAATGTGTACAGCGCCCAGCACACTGAAAGGTCCCTTCCCCACAATGTCATCCGGCACCACAGTGGTTAATCCGTTGCTGACCCTTTCGGAGGCAGTGCGCATAGCTCCTTACTTGCAGTCCAGGCAGCGCCCCCTACCCCGACAGACCTGTCTCCCCCTGGTCATCTCTCGGGTCTTCTATAGGTCACCTCTGAGTCCTGTGTGTGCGCTTCTCTCCAGCTGTCAGTGATACCAGGGCCCGCGCCCCTCCCCAGCTCTCCAGACATCCGCTCAGCCTCCCGGGATCCCTCTCTCTCCAGAGCAACAAATACCGACCTGCCGACTCTGGGAGCGAAGTGTGCAAAGGTGACACCAGGGGGCTGGGGGCGACACAGAGAACATGGCCGGCGCTCATATAGCCGCCGGCCGTGTTCTCTGCGCTATACTTTAAGCTGCTCTATTATGCAGCTTAGCATAAAGTATCGGATACCAGGAAATCCTGGTATTGAACCGTTTTTTTGCCTGAAATATCGATAGTAGTATCAATATTTTGGTGCATCGTGCATCCCTACTATGCAGTATGTTAAATCGAAGGTCTGCACTCAACATGGGATTTTCCTTTTGGGGAGGTGAATGCTTATAACATGTATGTGTCTTAACTCTAGGTGCCAGTGAATTGGCTGTACAGAAAGCAAAGGCGGAAATCACCCGACTTATCAAGGAAGAACTTATCAGACTGGTAAGTACAAGGAGCATTTAGGTGTAATGTCATT
This sequence comes from Dendropsophus ebraccatus, assembly GCF_027789765.1. Taxonomy (NCBI): domain Eukaryota; kingdom Metazoa; phylum Chordata; class Amphibia; order Anura; family Hylidae; genus Dendropsophus; species Dendropsophus ebraccatus. The sequence goes on along the minus strand of NC_091454.1, from coordinate 42,611,647 downwards.
CTAAGTTTGTGTTATGGTTGTGTGTTGTTTTTATAATCACAAATTATATAACGTCTATTCATAACTTTAACTTCTTAATGAGCACAGATACACTATTTTACGATGTATAGAATAAGAACCCTATATAGACTGCTAGCTTTTCACAATTGGCCTAGAATAGGGTACTGTGGGTCTCCTGTGCAGGGACCATGGGAGCTCAGCTGCCAGTATAAAGCCTGCGCCTCCACTATATTTACTAGGAACAGATTTAACCTTTTATATGATCATGACCAGGGCCGCCATCAGAAATTTCGGGGCCCCATACAGCCGGAGTGTCTGGGCCCCCCCATTAACAAAAAAACATGGGACGTATTTTTGACTGATGTCTTTGAAGTAACTGGGTGTATCTGGGATAATTCTGGAAAGCTGGGTCTCTTTGGATACATCCCACGCCAGCCAACTTCCGTGCACTATTAATTAAAATAAAAACTATTGAACCCAAGGGCCAGGGCTGGTTTTAGGTCAAATGTGGCCCTGGGCACAATTTAAAAGTGGGGCCCCAAGTGCTTAGACATTAAACCACTACACAGTCATAGTTAAATAAAGAAGGTGGTCTGAGAGGAGTGTTGCTGGGGTCTTAAAAGATCAGGAGCACAAGCCCCCTACACATGGCCACAAAATATTTCTACGCATTGGTACCAAATAATACTGCTGGGATGTGGGGGCAGACAGGGTGCAGGGATGTGGGGGCAGACAGGGTGCAGGGATCAGGGATGTGGGGGCACACAGGGTGCAGGGATGTGGGGGCAGACTGGGTGCAGGGATCAGGGATGTGGGGGCAGACAGGGTGCAGGGATCAGGGATGTGGGGCAGACGGGGTGCAGGGATCAGGGATGTGGAGCAGACGGGGTGCAGGGATCAGGGATGTGGGGGCAGACAGGGTGCAGGGATCAGGGATATTGGGGCAGACGGTGCAGGGATCAGGGATGTGGGGGCAGACAGGGTGCAGGGATCAGGGATGTGGGGGCAGACAGGGTGCAGGGATCAGGGATGTGGGGCAGACAGGGTGCAGGGATCAGGGATGTGGGGCAGACAGGGTGCAGGGATCAGGGATGTGGGGCAGACAGGGTGCAGGGATCAGGGATGTGGGGTTAGACAGGGATCAGGGATATTGGGGCAGACATATTTCTACGCATTGGTACCAAATAATACTGCTGGGATGTGGGGGCAGACAGGGTGCAGGGATGTGGGGGCAGACAGGGTGCAGGGATGTGGGGGCAGACAGGGTGCAGGGATGTGGGGGGCAGACAGGGTGCAGGGATCAGGGATATCGGGGCAGACAGGGTGCAGGGATCAGGGATATCGGGGCAGACGGTGCAGGGATCAGAGATGTGGGGTTAGACAGGGATCAGGGATGTGGGGGCAAACAGAGCGCTGACAGAGTGCAAGGAGGTTGGGGATGACAGGGTGCGGGGATCAGGGATTGCACATCATCCCCCCCAGCACACATCATCCCCCCCCCCAGCACACATCATCCCCCCCCCAGCACACATCATCCCCCCCAGCACACATCATCCCCCCCAGCACACATCATCCCCCCCAGCACACATCATCCCCCCCAGCACACATCATCCCCCCCAGCACACATCATCCCCCCCAGCACACATCATCCCCCCCAGCACACATCATCCCCCCCAGCACACATCATCCCCCCCAGCACACATCATCCCCCCCAGCACACATCATCCCCCCCAGCACACATCATCCCCCCAGCACACATCATCCTTCCAGCACACATGCACACATCATCCTTCCAGCACACATCATCCTTCCAGCACACATGCACACATCATCCCCCCCAGCACACATCATCCCCCCCAGCACACATCATCCTTCCAGCACACATGCACACATCATCCTTCCAGCACACATGCACACATCATCCCCCCCAGCACACATCATCCCCCCCAGCACACATCATCCCCCCCAGCACACATCATCCCCCCCAGCACACATGCACACATCATCCCCCCAGCACACATGCACACATCATCCCCGCCAGCACACATGCACACATCATCCCCGCCAGCACATATGCACACATCATCCCCGCCAGCACACATGCACACATCATCCCCGCCAGCACACATGCACACATCATCCCCGCCAGCACACATGCACACATCATCCCCCCAGCACACATCATCCCCCCCAGCACACATCATCCCCCCCAGCACACATCATCCCCCCCAGCACACATCATCCCCCCAGCACACATCATCCCCCCCAGCACACATCATCCCCCCCAGCACACATCATCCCCCCCAGCACACATCATCCCCCCCAGCACACATCCTCCCCCCCAGCACACATCCTCCCCCCCAGCACACATCATCCCCCCCAGCACACATCATCCCCCCAGCACACATCATCCCCCCCCAGCACACATCATCCCCGCCAGCACACATCATCCCCCCCAGCACACATCATCCCCCCAGCACACATCCTCCCCCCCAGCACACATCATCCCCCCAGCACACATCATCCCCCCCCAGCACACATCATCCCCGCCAGCACACATCATCCCCCCCCAGCACACCTGCACACATCATCCCCAGCACACATCATCCCCCCCAGCACACATCATCCCCCCCAGCACACATCATCCCCGCCAGCACACATCATCCCCCCCCCCAGCACACATCATCCCCCCCCAGCACACATCATCCCCGCCAGCACACATCATCCCCCCCTGCACACCTGCACACATCATCCCCCCAGCACACATCATCCCCCCCAGCACACATCATCCCCCCCAGCACACATCATCCCCCCCAGCACACATCATCCCCCCCAGCACACATCATCCCCCCAGCACACATCCCCCCCAGCACACATGCACACATCATCCCCCCAGCACACATGCACACATCATCCCCGCCAGCACACATGCACACATCATCCCCGCCAGCACACATGCACACATCATCCCCGCCAGCACACATGCACACATCATCCCCGCCAGCACACATGCACACATCATCCCCGCCAGCACACATGCACACATCATCCCCGCCAGCACACATGCACACATCATCCCCGCCAGCACACCTGCACACATCATCCCCGCCAGCACACATGCACACATCATCCCCGCCAGCACACATGCACACATCATCCCCGCCAGCACACATGCACACATCATCCCCGCCAGCACACATGCACACATCATCCCCGCCAGCACACATGCACACATCATCCCCGCCAGCACACATGCACACATCATCCCCGCCAGCACACATGCACACATCATCCCCGCCAGCACACATGCACACATCATCCCCGCCAGCACACATGCACACATCATCCCCGCCAGCACACATCATCCCCCCAGCACACATCATCCCCCCAGCACACATCATCCCCCCAGCACACATCATCCCCCCAGCACACATCATCCCCCCAGCACACATCATCCCCCCCAGCACACATCATGCCCCCAGCACACATCCCCCCCAGCACACATGCACACATCATCTCCGCAGCACACATCATCCTTCCAGCACACATCATCCCCCAGCACACATGCACACATCATCCTTCCAGCACACATCATCCCCCAGCACACATGCACACATCATCCCCGCAGCACACACCATTCCCCAGCACACATCATTCCCCAGCACACATCATCCCCCCAGCACACATCATCCCCCCAGCACACATGCACACATCATCCCCGCAGCACACATCATCCCCTCCAGCACACATCATCCACCCCAGCACACATCATATCCCCCCAGCACACATCATAACCCCCCCAGCACACATCATCCTCCCAGCACACATCCTACCCCCCAGCACACATCCTACCCCCCCAGCACACATCCTACCCCCCCAGCACACATCCTACCCCGCCAGCACACATCATCCCCCCAGCACACATCCTACCCCCCAGCACACATCCTACCCCCCAGCACACATCCTACCCCCCAGCACACATCCTACCCCCCAGCACACATCCTACCCCCCAGCACACATCATACCCCCCAGCACACATCCTACCCCCCAGCACACATCCTACCCCCCAGCACACATCCTACCCCCCAGCACACATCCTACCCCCCAGCACACATCCTACCCCCCAGCACACATCCTACCCCCCAGCACACATCCTACCCCCCAGCACACATCCTACCCCCCAGCACACATCCTACCCCCCAGCACACATCCTACCCCCCAGCACACATCCTACCCCCCAGCACACATCATCCTCCCAGCACACATCCTACCCCCCAGCACACATCCTACCCCCCCCAGCACACATCCTACCCCCCAGCACACATCCTACCCCCCAGCACACATCCTACCCCCCCCAGCACACATCATCCCCCCCCCCCCCAGCACACATCTCACCCCCCCAGCACACATCCTACCCCCCCCCCCCCCCAAGCACACATCATCCCCCCCAGCACACATGATTACACACACATCTACACTTACTTGCTGGGAAGCTCCAGGACCCATGTGCTTCCTGTTTTCCTACTGGTCCTCACACAGCGGCTCCGGGCCCCTCCTTCTCCTCAGACATCGCAGCACAGGAGAAAGCTGCTAGAGAAGGTTGTGTGGGGTGGGGGAGGGGCCCAGGGTAGTGAGGAAGAGGAGGGGGCCCGGGGGAGTGAGGAAGAGGAGGGGGCCCTGGGAGAGTGAGGAGGAGGCCCTGTGTCTTCCTGCCTGTGCGGTACAGCTGTCAGGAGCTTACACACAGGTATGCTGGACTGCCGGGCCCTCCTGGATGCTAGTTTTAGCCCGGGCCCCTGACAGCTGTACCGCCAATACTGCCCTGATGGCGGCCCTGATAATGACCATGAAAAGTAAAGATTCTGCTGCTTTATACTTACATAAAGCAGTACAATTTAACGCTGTTGCAAATATTGCAGCAATGTAAAGGTGCATGGGACTTTCCCCTTGGTGAAGTTCAGTTAATTGGAGAAAGGGGGGGAAAAAAACCTTGATTGTAAGGATCTTTGGATGACCCTGCCATTGATACCACATTAATGTTATGGCATATCTTAGCTTTATGCTATGGCGTTTAAAAGTGCAGGGGAAAAACACTTTAAGCTGCAGAAACAAAATTTTCTGTCCATTATTGATCTTGCATCTTTTCATACTTTTTAACTAATACCATTTGCATTCTTGCAGCAAAACTCCTACCAACCGACCAACAAAGGAAGATACAAAGTGCTTTAAAGCTGGACATCTGGATAACGTGTCATCTCTTGTGAATGTCGTCTCTGCAGTTTTCTTCTCGCGTTGTAAATTGAGCTTTTTTTTTTTTACCTCCTATTTTTATGAATTCATGGGGTAAAACTTAGGGATGAAAGCAGAAACAATTATTATTATTTTTTTTTTTAAGTGTTTAAAAAAACTGGCATTGGAATATCTTAAATTAAATTTGTTTTAAAATTCACTCTGAAAAATAAATTGTTTCAATTTTTACAAATGCCTTTTTTTGTGTATATAAAATGTATCACAGAGGGGGGTACATCTATAATATAACTTTTAATTAAATACATTCAAAACATACAATCTCCCTGCAAAACATACAATGATGGTCAAACTGGACCTAAAAATGGACTGTAAGGCTGCATTCCCACGTTCCGTGATCCTGACGTATCACGGACGTGGAATGCATGTACCGGAGTCCCCCCGCGCCCGGACAGCATCTGTAATTATAAGCTGACTGTATTCATAAGCGCTGCGCTTGCATTCCACGTCACGGAACGTGGGAATGCAGCCTAACTCCTGAAATAGGGTAACTACTGAAACAACCATGCACATGGCAGTGCAGCCTTGCAATAGACCCGTTATGCTCACCTGCTCGTGATGTCTGCTGCATGGTGTTCTTATTTTAATTTCGCGAAGCAGGACTAACGTCTGAATTCCGCTTAGCTCTGTGGACAGGAGGGAGTAGGCCGGCTCTCCCTGCTCACACAGGGCATTGACGGGGCACCTGTCCTAACAAGAACTACCCCTACTCCAAATTACTCCTTTGAGTTTACCCTATTATGAAACAAATCACATAACACCTCACGAATAGTCCTGCTCCAACATACGTTTCCACCAAATATAACAATATCTTGATTCGAAATTACTAAATTATATAATATGGTGGTAGGGTAAAAAAACAAAAAAGTCATACCTCCGCAGTGGCGGGGCTTAACGACCGCTGACAGACAGACGTCCAGCGCTAAGCACGTGTACTTCAGGTTAAAAACCTCAGTGGCAGTGGAGCCTCGCATATATCCTACAGCTGTCTAGTGCAAAGGTGAGGGGCAGTTGCAGGAGCCGATAACCCGCTGATCGTGTCTTTTCCATCTGCCTAAAAATCATTAGCCGTCAACCGTGCATCACTACGTGCAATATCGATGCACGGCCGCCGGCTGATGAGTGTATAAAAAAATAAATAAACTTGAGGGAAATTTATCAAAGGGTGTAAAATAAACACTGGTGTAGCCTGTCCATAGCAACCAATCACAGCTCAGCTATCAGCTCTGGTAAAATGAAAGATGTGATGCTGTAGGCAGTGTACACCAGTGGAAACTTTACACCTTTTGATAAATGTGGTCCTTTAACCATACGTGTCTACATTCCCGGGTGGTGGTCTCGCTCCCCGCCAGTGGCAGCTGCGGGCAGATGTGAAAAGAACTCTCCCACACTGCCCACCTACAGCCTAGCTGTAACTGCCAAACTCTAGTATACTACAGCATCACAATTGTGGAAAGCCACTGGGCGCTCACTACCTGGTTCAAGAGATCCAGAATCAGAGGAGGTGGGTGCTGGTCCTTGATGGTAATTTTATTAAACTCTCTGTAGTCTATACATGGCCATGTTTTTGTAGCGCTGGATAACCCCTTTAAGGAAAGAGTTGAGGGTATCAACGTGTGGTTTGGGGTTATGGGCAATGTTCCCGCTAAGTTTCAGCCACTGCTGAGCGGAATGGCAAGTGAGCTGAAATCTGCTTTAGGAAGTGAACATTTCGGGCAACTGTTTATGTGAGCAGTGTGGGAGTTGGAAAAAGGAATATTAAAGGCATATATAGCCTTGTGTATAAAGCGGAAATGTTTTTCACGTAGAACCACATTGGGAGTTGCAGAATACACTAGTTGAGATCCTCTCAATATTTGTTGGGTCAGATCCTCTGAAAAAATTACGGAGGACCATTTTAAAAAAAAAAAATTTGTCTAGATAAATTCTTTTGAGAGCGTGATCTAAGTTCTCCATATGTATGTGATAAAGAATAAGGTACCGGTGGTGTTGGGAATAGATTATCAAATTCTATATCACTTTCTGCTTCTGCTATGTCCCGTACTCTGGAAGTAAGAAATTCAATTATAGAATCGTATTGAGGTAAATGAAATGAGGACAATCCAGCAGATCCCCAACAGAAAAAACGTGCACTCTGCCACTCTGAGTAGTCCAATTTGTCTGAGTCAGGTGGGTAAAGTGGTGAATGCCACAGAGGAAATCTTTTCGATAGGCAAAAGGGTAAACCATATAATTTTCGTATCGCCTTCCATGTGGCAATGGTGTCTTTAAAGATAACACTTCTCTTAATTTCTGGGGGGAGTTCTGGTAATTTAGCATGTAGCAGGGTGGGTAAAGGCCAAGGTGCTGCTACAGCTTTCTCAATTAAAATATTGGAGAAATATGATGTGTCCATAATCCAATCTTTAGCATGGCGAAAGAGAGCGGCTAAATTATATAATCTAATATCTGGGCATTGAGCGCCACCTTTAGATATAGGGAGACAGAGTGGAATAGGCAATACGAGGTCTCTTTGATTGCCAAATAAATTTAGTGAAATATGATTGGAGTAGGGAAACGTCAGAATGTTTGAGTAAAAGGGGTATTGTTTGCATTGGATATAACAGTTTTCCAAAACACATCATTTTGATTAAGTGGGTAGGGCCTAGAATTGACAATAGTAGAGATTCCCATCTCTGGAGATCTTGTTTTAGTCTCTTAATTATAGGGCGATAGTTGAGGGAATATAGTGAGGAGGGAGTTCTGCCAATCTGGTTTCCAAGATAAGTAATATAGGATTTAGCGATGGAGATCCCCGCAGGACCCGAAGTAGACCTCTTATGTGGAGTTAGGTAAAGAAGTTGACTTTTATGTATATTGATTCTATACCCAGAGAAGGAACCAAAAAATTTTAAGGCATCTAATACTGCCGGAACATGTAGATCTGGGTTATCTAAATATATTAAAGTATCATCAGCAAAGCATGTGACTTTGATGACTTGGGAACCAACCCGTATGCCTGAGAAAAAGTCAGAAGAAATAAGATATCTAGCAAGAGGCTCCATCGCCAAATTGAACAATAGAGGGGATAGGGGGCAACCCTGTCTGGTACCTTTTTGTAAGGGAAAGCTATCTGAAAGGAAACCCGGGGTATGAATTCTAGCTTTCGGAGATGTGTATATTGTGGAAATAAAATCTTTGAATTGACCTGTGATACCAAATTTTGTTAAGGTCATGTCCAGCCACTCCCAGCTGATATTATCAAAAGCCTTTTCGGCGTCAATTGCCAACAGACCTGGAGAGTGGCTGGAACGACCCCCAGATTAGACACCAGACTGGGCCGCTAGTACCGTTCTTATATTAGTGACACCAGAATGTCCTTTTAAAAAGCCAACTTGATGGCTGCCTATAAGTGATGGTAGGATGTCTGCCAATCTATTGGTCATAATCTTTGCCAACAATTTTAGGTCTACATTTATTAAAGAGATTGGCCTGTGCGAATTAGGAGATGTCGGATCCTTCCCCTGTTTGTGTAATATTTTGATATATGCAGTATCTCCCGAGGGGAGCATGTGATGGTCAGTCAGAATAGTTTGGAAAGTAGAAAGAAGAGTGGGGGAGATGACAGAAGACATAGATTTATAAAATTCCGCACTATAGCCGTCAGGGCCTGGAGCTTTGTTATTTTTAAGTGTAGAGATAGTGGCAGTAATTTCCTCCAATGTGACTGGGGCGTTGAGAGAATCAAGAGAAGGGGTATCAAGAGAAGGTAGAGTTAATGACTCTAGAAAGTTCTTACCAGCAGCTAGATCAAGCCTATCTTTGGAATATAGTGAGCGGTAAAATTGTTGTAAAAGTTGTGATATGACTTTAGGACTTTTTGTATATTACCCGCTGTATCTTTGAGAGCAGGGATATGTGTAGTAGGTCTACATCCTTTCGCAAGGTTAGCTAACATTTTCCCTGATTTATTACCATAGCGGAATAAACTGGATATGTATTGATCTCTATATATAGCATTGAGTTTTTCCTGTGCAATTTCGAAAGCTTGTCTAGCTGCTGTCCATTTAGATTTATTGTCATCTGTAGGGGAAGACAGGAAAAGAGTGTATGTAGAGCGCAGATCTTGGGAAAGTTGAAGATAGTTTTTACGTGCTTCACGTTTCTGGGCAGCCACATAAGAAATTATTTGGCCCCTTAGAACTGCTTTTGTAGTCTCCCAGAAAAGTATTGGGGATTGTGTATGTTGAGCATTGTTAGAATAAAAGTCTGACCACCATTTTTTTAATAGTTTGATAAATGATTCATCACTAGCTAAATGAGAAGGAAATCTCCAAATAATATCGGATCCCTTCTGAAAAATGTCTCTTAATTGTAAACTAACAGGGGAGTGATCCGAAATTACTATATCATGAATTTCAGAGTCTTCTACTCTGCCAAGAGAGTCCGGTGACACTAAACAGTAGTCTATTCTTGACCAGGCAGTTTGGGAGTGAGAGTAAAAAGAGTATTCTCTACCATCTGGGTGTAGATGACGCCAAGAATCAGATAGGGAGGTAGAATTAAGGAAGTTGGATAATATATTATCTGATGAAGTATATACAGTAGGGGTCTTAGTTCTTTTTCTATCTTCAGTTGTATTAAGAACAGTATTTAGATCTCCACCAACTATTTTAAGATTATTGTCATCTTGCAGAATGAGGTTTTCCAATTTTTTAATTGTTGGGACCATAAACGTTATATATGCTATATTTGCCCGCTGGAGTGTCAATAAGAACATGACATATCCTGCCTTCATGCCTTCATCATCTTGATATTGAGATAATACCGTACAGGTTAAATTTTTATGTGTAAGAATAACTACCCCGCCTTTACGGTTAATAGCTGGTGAACCATAAACAGCACCCACCCAAAAACGTTTGAGTCTAAAATAATCCGATTCAGTTAAATGTGTTTCTTGCAATAATACTATATCGGCCCTAAGTCTCTTAAGATGTTTAAGTATAGAAGTCCTTAGATGGAGAACGTAGTCCCTTAACATTCCAAGTGATTAATTTCATACAATATTAATAGAAGAGGAGGTGTTAAGAAGAGACCCTGGAAGCACAATAACATAGTGGGTAACCCTTTCAGGCAGAAAAAGAGGATAGCATGTAGCATTTTCAGACAAACTAAAGGTGATATACCTAAGAATAAAACAGTTAACAATATAAACTAAGCGAATAAAGTGAGATGTGGACTTCACTTTTTTTGTATTGTCCAATGTTTGGAGCATTCGCAAACTCTGCATTATCGAGAAGAAATAAAGAGAAAGAAATAACTGGTGGAGAGGTCACATCAACCTCCGCTCCACTAAATGAGTATATATTTAAATTAAAGACATAAACATCCCTACCCTCCTGAGAAATGTGTGAGTTGTCACAGGGAATCAAATAAATCAAATAAAATTAAAAAGGGAGAGCCAGTATATAATGATTAGTACTTAAAGAAGTTGTACTTAAACCTAAAACCATACAAGGTGGAATTATACATATACAGTGGTACCTTGGTTTAAGAGTAACTTGGTTTAAGAGTGTTTTGGTTTAAGAGCTCACAGTTTTTCAAAATTGTGACTTGGTTTAAGAGCATTGCTTTGGTTTAAGAGCTCCCTGTACTGGGTGGGAGCGCAAGTGGATGGTCTGAATAGCGGGGTCTACAGCACTGTACTCTGACCCACGAAGTCTCCCTCACCTCCCAAATCATAGCAGATCCACTTTAGGCTGGGGCTCACATCAGGGGACAGGACTGTGGAGGTAATCTCTCCATAGCTGTAACCCCTCTCTCCCCTTTTGTTTCCCATCCTCTCCATTCCTTTACAGTAACTTATAATATCACATATTCTGCTGTTTCTGAATGTTTGTTTCATCTGTTTTACATGTTATTCAGAATAATAAATCATTATTTTTGGAGTGTGGAACCAATTGTCTGCATTTCAGTGATTTCTTATGGAAAAATTTGCTTTGGTTTAAGAGTGGATTTGGATTACAAGCACGGTCCTGGAACAAATTATGCTCGTAATCCAAGGCACCACTGTACATACATATACATGCACACACACATATACAAATATATACATATACATATACATACATACATACATAAATACATACTTACACACACACACACCACCAAATGCATTACTACCTTGACTAAAGAAAATAATAATGTAGTAACAAGGTGTCCTTAATATAGTATTTAGTCAACATATATAGGACTAAATAGAGAAAAAATACTCAGTTTTAATGAGCAGCATAGCGTCCAACAGAATAGAGACGGAGTTCATAATCATTCCATTTTTTCTACCGTGTCAGTAGGTCTATCCAAACGTCGTCTCTTGTGCTTGTCTTGAATAGGTGGAGTGAGACCCTTTACATCTTTAAAGGACAACTCTGGCGAAATTTTTTTTTTGCTTATTTAACACACATTACAAAGTTATATAACTTTGTAATGTGGTTAAATACCCGGTCTGGCCCCCTTCCCCCACTTTCCGACCCCCCACCCCGGAAGTTAAAGAATGTATACATTACCTATTACGGTCGTCACGGTCCTCTTCTCCCGGGCGGCATCTGGTGACGGGTGACGTCAGAGCTGGGGGGCGGTCCGGGTCTTCTTCCTCTTCGGCGTCTTCATTGAGAGTGAATGGGAGAGAAAAGGCTGCTGGTGCACATGCGCACCAGCAGCCTTTTCATTGGCTGGAGCGCATCACATGGCTTCCAGCTTGCTCAGCCCTGATTGGCTGAGCTTGCTGGAAGCCATGTGATGCGCTCCAGCCAATGAAAAGGCTGCCGATGCGCAAGCGCAATGGCAGCCTTTTCTCTCTCATGGACCCGGAAGCAAGAGAGATCGCTGGACGGCGGACGCAGGTGACGGTGAGGTGGACGGCGGGCGAATGGAGTGGAGATCGTCACCGGAGGGATGGTGAGTATGGTGTCTGTGTTGTTTTTTTTTTTTGGGGGGGGGGGTCCCGCCGGAGTTGTCCTTTAAGGGAAGAAATGGCTTCCTCAGGAGAACTGTAAAGAGAGGCTGAACCATCTGATTTGAAAACTTTCAGTATGGCAGGATAAAGAAGAGCAAATCGTATTTGATTTTTCACCAATGTTGAGCAAATGTGTGCAAAAGCTTTACGTTTTTGAACCACTGCTGCGTAGTCATTAAACGAGGATTTTGTGGCCACGAATTGCAACATCAACTGTAGATTTTTTAAAGCTTTGTAAAATGTTGTTTTTATCATTATAATTCAGATACTTGACAATCACTTGTCTGGGTTTCTGTTTTTTTTATTTGCATCACACAGTGAGCTCTTTCCACAGTAATGTGACCTGGGATACCCAAGGCTTGGGGAATTTCTAGAGAACATATAGCATGCAATTGCATGGCTGGAATGGATTCAGGTAAACCTATAATACGTAAATTGTTGCGCCTAGAGCGGTTCTCTAGATCATCAGTCTTTGTTTGCAATGAAGCTGTGACATTCATATTCTGTTGTAGTTTTATTTTTGTAGAATGTATTTCATCTTCTAACAGGCTGACACTCTCCTGAAGTTCAGTAATCTGTCAGGTATGCGTTGCTATATCTCCCTGTATGGTTGCTAGGGAGGAAACTATAGTGGCATCAAGAGAGGATTTTATGTCATTTAATATCATCTTGGACACTTGAATTGCCAGTGCCTTGCAAGACATATTTAGTCCTGGTATTATGGTGTCACAGAGGTCCGGCACTGGGGTTTGTGAGGTGTGTGCCTCAGCAGCAGCACCTCGTGTCGGCGCCATCTTAGGTGTCCCTGTGACAGAGCTGTGAGGTAAATGAAGGAGGGCTTATGGGGAGGTGTATAACTGGTTCCCCGCTTAATGAAGTGGTGCCTCCGACTCCTTGGCACTTAGAGAAGTCAGAGATGTGGTCCGGCAGGGCCGGTAATGTCAGGAGTCAGAGCAGGGAGCGATATTATGAGCGGAGGGTGGAGGAGCTCACTCACACTGCTGCCATCCCATACGCGCCGAAACGGAAGTCCCCTGCACCTATTATATTAAACGACCCTCCACCCCAGGGACCCCTTGGATTGTCATCAAACCCTCTGTCCCCAAATTCCCCTAGTTTGTGGCAATTCCAAGTTAAAAAAAAGAAAAATCCCACTCAATTGTCCACCGTTCCAACGCTGGCAAGCCTCATCCTCCTTCTGTAGTCTCTGTGGTTTGCAGATTTTCTCCTACAGGCAGTGCGTGATCATCATGCATTGCCCGCAGGAGAAGACGTGTGCCGCACTTGTGTACAAAAGCAAGGAGTCCCTGCTTCTATACGTACATTATGTAGTATGTTACAAAATTTACGTACAGGAGTGGGGATTTCCGTCCAGACTTCCTGCTCCTGTACAGTAGTTGGCAGCGATGTTCAGCACACCTAGAGCACGGTTGAATAAACCAAATTCTAGATGTGTGGCAGGGTTGTGGCCGTCTGTGTCAGGATGTTTGGGGTCTATGGTTTGCGAGTTTGTCCAGGGTGGTTTTGAGGGTGTAATGGTAGTGTTTGGCAGCCAGATTAGGACAGGAGAGGGTGGAGATAGGGGCAGTGATGACTATACAAGGTCTAGTGGTGTGTTTACACAGAGAGATTTATCTGACTGATTTTTGAGGCCAAAGCCAGAAATAAATTTGAAAAGAGTATAAATCTCAGTTGTTCCTTTATGACCTGTTCCCTGTTCATTGTCTGGCTTTGGCTTCGAAAATATGACAGCTAAATCTCTCTGTCTAAACACACCATAAAAGTTGTTGGGTGTTGATAGCACATAAGTTCCTGTATGTTTGTGAGGTCAGAGTGTTTAGAGGATGAGAATTTGTGACCAAGAAGGAGAGAAGGTTGTGGTCTGAGAGCTTGGTAGTAGAGTTAGTAAAGTGGGAAAGTGGGCAAATTCTGGAGAAGACCAGATCCAAGGTATTTTCACCCTTGTGGGTTAGTTAGGATGCTGAGAGAGGCCAAGGGAGGAGGTTAGGGAAAAAAACAGGCTGATGGAGATACTATTATGGGGATAATAAAATTAGCCATGATGAAAGCAGGTATATCAGTTCATGATAGATGATAGATGACTGCCAGTGGTGTAGCTACAGCTAGCAAAGGTCTCAGCACCACCTTATCTGTAACTCTTTATTTATTACAGCAGGTCAGGTTTAACCCTTCTACTGCTCTTCTGCTGCTAATGTAACAGAGGTATCTGGAGGAAAGCAGTCAAAGGGTTAAACCTGACTTGCTGTAATAAAAGCCATGGATAAGGAGACAGGAGCAGCCCGAGAATATATGTGGGGACACAGCAGGAGACATTATTACTATATGGGGGCACAGCAGGAGACATTATTACTATATGGGGACACAGCAGGAGACATTTTTACTATATGTGGGGGTACAGCAGGAGACATTATTACTATATGAAGGCACAGCAGGAGACATTATTACTATATGTGGGGAACAGCAGGGGACATTATTACTATATGGGGGAACACAGCAGAAGACATTATTACTATATGGGGGGCATTATTACTATATGTGGGGGCACATCAGAAGAAATTATTACAATATGGGGGAACACAGCAGGAGAGATTATTACTATATGGGGGGCACAGCGGGGAGCTTTATTACTATATGTGGGGGCAGAGTAGGGGCATTATTACTATATGGGGGACAGCAGGTGGCATTATTACTACATTGGGGCACAGCAGGGGGCATTATTACTATATGCAGGGCACAGCAGGAGACATTATTACTATATGGAGGCACACAAGGAGACATTATTACTATATGGAGGCACAGCAGGTGCATTGTTACTATATGGGGGTTCAGCAGGGCAGGGGGGCATTACTACTATATGGGGGAACACCAGGGGATCCTATATATAGGGGGCAACCAACATACCTACTTACTTTACTGCACGTAATACCGAACAGAGGAATTTCTACAGTACGGGAAAAAGGCCTTGGATCAAAGAAGACGTCATCTGTTGGTCACTGAATGATGTTTTCCCTATTTTGTAGAACATTGGGAAGGGGTGCCCCAGGGTGGAAAAGGTTGGGCAACACTGCTCTAAGCCATAATACCCACACTGCTTCTTCCTAGGAACCGCACCCTGGTCTGATGGTACATTTATAGTGACTATATTTTTTCTCTGTATACTGGGGCTGGGGGCTGTGCCCCATGTCATTCCTTGGTTTATGTATTGCCTAACACAACAAGAAGTGGGGAAACGCCTTAAAAACATTAAAATCCATAAGTCACCAGGCCCAGAAGGTATCCATCCTAGAGTTTTGCAAGAATTAAATACTGTGTTGGACAGACCGTTATTCCTATTATTTAAAGATTCTATTACGACAGGGATTCTTCCACAGGACTGGCGCATAGCTAATGTGGTACCAATATTCAAGAAGGGGTCAAGGAGTGATCCTGGAAACTACAGGCCTGTAAGTCTAACATCTATAGTAGGTAAAGTATTTGAGGGGATTGTAAGAGATGCTATACTGGAGTATCTTAATGAAAATAATCTTATGACGCAGCACCAGCATGGATTTATGAGGGATCGGTCCTGTCAGACTAATCTGATCGGCTTCTATGAAGAGGTAAGTTATAGACTGGACCTGGGGGAGGCTGTGGATGTTGTGTATCTGGACTTTTCAAAGGCATTTGATACTGTGCCGCATGAAAGGTTGGTCTACAAAATGAGGATACTGGGACTCGGGGAAAACGTATGCAAATGGGTAAGTAACTGGTTGTGTGATAGAAAACAGAGGGTGGTCATTGATGGAACATATTCAGATTGGGTTTTAGTTACTAGTGGGGTACCACAGGGGTCAGTGTTGGGTCCACTTCTTTTTAATATTTTTATTAATGATCTTGTAGAGGGGCTACAGAGTAGAATCTCCATTTTTGCAGATGATACTAAACTGGGTAAAGTAATCAGTACAGAGGAGGATAATATCATATTACAGAGGGATTTGGAGAAGCTAGAGGCTTGGGCGGAGAAATGGCAAATGAAGTTTAATGTGGATAAATGTAAGGTTATGCATTTGGGCCATAGAAATAATAAGTACAGTTATGTGCTAAATAATAAAACACTGGGTAAAACTACTTCCGAAAAGGACCTGGGGGTATTGGTGGACAGTAAACTCAACTTTAGTGATTAGTGCCAGGCAGCAGCTGCCAAGGCTAATAAAATAATGGGGTGCATCAAAAGAGGTATAGATGCTAAAGATGAGAACATAGTTTTGCCTCTTTATAAATCACTGGTCAGACCACACATGGAATACTGTGTACAGTTTTGGGCACCGGTATATAAGAAGGACACAGCTGAACTAGAGCGGGTGCAGAGGAGGGCAACAAAGGTCATTAAGGGAATGGGTGGGTTACAGTACCAGGACAGGTTATCACGCTTGGGGTTATTTACGCTAGAAAAAAGACGTCTTAGGGGCGATCTGATCACAATGTACAAATATATGAATGGACAGTACAGAGATTTTTGTAGTGGTCTTTTTACTCCTAGGTCTGTAACAATGACAAGGGGGCATCCTCTACGTCTAGAGGAAAGAAGATTTCATCATCAGCATCGACGCTGGTTCTTTACTGTACGAGCGGTAAGACTGTGGAACTCTCTGCCACATGATGTTGTCATGGCTGATTCATTAAATAAGTTCAAGGGAGGCCTGGATGATTTTCTTGAAAAATATAATATTACAAGTTATGGGCATTAGATTTCTGGTGATACCTTGATCCGGGGATTGTTCTGGTTGCCATTGCAGTCGGGGGAGGGGGGGGGGGGGAGTTTCTCCCTGTGGTGGGGCGTTTGTCTTCTGCCCCATAGGGGTTTTTCGCCTTCCTGGATCAACACAGTAGGATTTTCCTAGGTTGAACCTGATGGACTCTTGTCTTCTTTCAACCTTATTTACTATGTTACTATGTTACTATGTATTGTGAGAGTTCCTGGTTTACTGCTATTATTTGGTAACTGTATGGGTGGGTTCAGACTGAGGAATTTCTCGCGGAAAATGTCAGCGGAATTCCGTCAGCTGTCCGCCCGCACATCTGGGCGCCTTTACGCTGAAAGAAGTGTCATGTCACTTCTTTCAGCGGATCGCGGAATACGCCGGCCCATAGAATGGTGTCTATGGAGCCGGCGGAAAAGCACGTACCCATGCGGGCAGACAGGAATTCCAAGGACATTTTTTCCGCGAGAATTCCTCAGTCTGAACCCACCCTATGACTGTAAGGCTGCATCAATTTTAGGGACCATTGAAGTGAATGCATATGATCAGTGGCATGAAAAATAGGCCATGTCCTAGTGTGGATCACCGCCCCCATCCCCCGCCCGGCTGCAGAGATGTGCTCTCCTGTCATCGCATCTACTACTCACCTATTCCTCCGGACCGGCCGACTTCATGTTCACCAGAAGTGGCCTGGACTACGCTGCCCTCTTTTCCCAGCAGCGTAGTCCTGGCCACTTCCGGCGAGCGCGTGTAGCTGGCTGGTCCGGGGAAATAGGTGAGTAGTAGATGCTATGACAGGAGAGCACATCATTCTCTCCTGTGATCTCTGCAGCTGGGGGTGGGTGGGTGGAGGGGATCCATGCCGGGCGGCGGAGGGGGGATCGTGTTAATAAGGCCTAAGTTAGAGGTACATGGAGTTTCAGTTCAGCCCTGCCTGTGCCACCATTGCTAAATTATCACATTTCTACGTATGTGTGGGGTGGAAGTCGGGTTGCGGTTTCAGAGTCGTATGGCACTGCATGTTGGTGGTGGTGGATGCCAAGTTCACTGGCCCATTAACTACGCCTGTGATGACTGCGACAAGTATAAAGGCAATAGCTTAATATAAAGGTAATATACTCTGCATAGGGCACAACACAACCTAATATAAAGTAATGCACGACTATTAGGACGTTTGCTGCAATGCATTGCTGTAAGGTGGTATGGGTATAAATAATGTATGGGGAAACGACATCACAAAACCTGTCGCTGCATTGATGTGCTGACTGCTGTACTGTACAGACTGAGCGGTACCGACTCTACATTACCACCCCACTGTGCACAGATGTGGCCCAGGGCAAGCGATCACCTGACCAAGGTACAGGCTCGCACCTTGGCCATATCCATGTGTATAGTGCGGTACCGCAATGTACACACATTCGCCACCAGCCACCTCCCTCTAAGAACATGGAGCCAGGCTCCGCCCTCCCTTACTTCCGGATACACAGATCGCAAAATGGCCGCCGCGCCGAATCCTTGACATTTGTAGATTTTGACATCTTTCCAGCCCTCCCCTCCTCCTTCTCTCTATCCTCCTCCTCCTCCTCCTGCCCGACGGCCTGGAAGCTGAAGGTCCGGTCCACAAGGCGACAGCCCCGTTACCGCCGTCCATAGCCGGGAGCCTGGTGCCGGGGAGCGGCTGTCTCCGGGAGAACAAGGTGAAGCGTGTGTGATGTGATGCTGGCTCCAGCCATTGTCCCGACTGTTCAGACAATAGAGGGAGCGGAGCCATGGATACATAGGTGTCATCTGTATGTGTGCTCTAAGGGCCTGTGTGGATGATGTCACTGCCATATTGTTACATTGTGCCCAGCACTTTATGGTACAGCTCTGGTGAACCCCCATCCTGGTCCATGGGTTGTGGTGCTGTGACATCTTCACCATTCCCTGTCTATAGGATGGCGCTTTGTCATAGGGCACATCCTGACCGCTATATACAGTAACATTTTTGTGTTATTCATATATTTCCTATCTGGTTTTGGAGTTAAATTTGTTAATTGGCACAGCACCACAGGTGAACTAGCTGAGGTGTATGGTGGATGACGCTTCTGTATTGTAAGTATGGGATGAAGACTTCATAGGCTTCTCCGGGGGAACCCAGTCCCTCTAGTCTGTCCAGGTATTATTTGTGCTTTACCTTAGGATACATATGTTTATCGCGCTTCCTCCATGGTGTTGTGACGGATGCGGTAACTACCTAGTCCGATACTAGAAGGATTGTGGCAGCACAGATAAGTCCATTATAAAACTAGTACATGGAATGTGTGGTGCGTGCTTCTGTTAGCCAAGGGGCTACACTTAGCAGGACCCTGCTATATGTGATACATCAATAATCACAATCACTAAGTCCAAGTCCGCCTATTACTCCGTCATGGCGACAGTCGAGGATGCAGATTCTCCTCGAGTGCCTATAACTGGTGTCATAGACTTGTATTAGAGGTGCTTTTTGGCCTCATATTATGGCTGCGAGTCCCGGCTTAAATACAGCTTTACCGTCCTGTTCTCATTATATATAAGCTTATTGGGCCCTGTTTCTATTGTCCATAAGGGACCTGGTAATATACATTTTAAAGTGGTTTGACATAGGATAAATTTCACATTAAAAAATGGTCATTGTGACATTAAAAGAAACCTGACATTGACGTTCCCCTGCTGGTGCCGTTCCGGCAGTGCCGATTCTTGCTGTCGATGCTTCCTCTTCACCAGTGACTGGCCACAGCAGAGACCCATCTCAACAAGTGATGGGCTGGACAAGCACTTCCTTTGTGTCAGGAGAGAGAAGGAGGTGCTGATGGCACCTCAGAACACGCTAGCTAGGCATCAGGGACAGGTGAGTACAGGTTTTTATGTTTTTCTGGCACCTCCCAATGTAGATATTGTGCTTTGGAACACCTTTTTAAACTTGTCCTGTGGTAAGGTGAGTAATGTGTTTGATGGCAAAGCCACTGTAAAAACGCATTACATGTTGCGGTGAAACCACACCTGCATGCAGTGGCCAATCTTGCGTGTAAAAACTAGCTCTCATGTGCCGCAACCACAGGTGGGTGTGCTTGTGTCTATGTGCAGTCCCTGCAGCGTGGGATAATACACTAGTAGTTCTCAGGCAAGAGCCGATCACAAGGGAAAGGCCCTAGTAATGAAACCCCCACCACAAGCTTCACTTTCTAAAATGCTGTTGTGAGGTTGGTCTGATCATTTCCAATATGTAAAGTATTTTTTCCATTGTAGTACATAATCCTTAGGGTATGTTGACACAAAGTAAATGTGGCGGAATTTCCGCGGCAGAACTCTATGTCAGTTCTTTGCATGAAGAGTGGCTGCAGTGGAGGCGCGCTAGCCCTCTCATAGACAGGCTATGGCACAATGAGGCAAGCGGGATTCAAAGGCGGAGAGTTTCACCACGGAATTCTGCCACATTTATTCAGTGTGAACATGATACGCTTAGTGCTTTTGGTTGTAAGTGGACTCCACCCCTCCTATAAGCACCATGCAGTGAGGTCCCAATACAGGGCTCCACACTAAAAAATTTACCTGGGAGCCATTGGCTCCTAACCTGAAAAATTTAGGCGCCAAATAGAATATTTGGTCGCCAACATTTTAAACCATGTAAAATTAATGTTATGTTAAATGGGACTTACTGTGTGCAGAGGCCACGGCAGCATCCTCCTTTAGATCCTTTCTTTTCTTAGGCTAGGTTCACACTGCGTTTTCAGCATCCGTTTAACGGATCCGTTTTTTTTAACGTCCAGAAAAATAGGGTCAGCAACGTTTTTTGGTCCGTTTTGGTCCGCCAAAAAAAACGGATCAGTTTTTTTTAATAATGGAAGTCAATGGAAAAACGGATGCACACAAATGAATCCGTTTTTTGCAATCCGTTTTTCATGCGTTTTTTGCAAAAAAATGGATGCGTTAAACGGATGCTGAAAACGCAGTGTGAACCTAGCCTAAGTTTGAAAACGTTCAACATGGAAACTTGCAACTTGACAACCATATACAGTCTGACTCAGTACTTAAGCTTCACTTGACTAGCCTTTTAATGAGGCTTACTCTTCTGAACTTGAACTTAAAGGGAACCTGTCGACCCCCGTGCCGGGGTGACAGGCTCCCAACCCCCAGTTAGAGCCCCCTATACTCACCTCATCGCGCCGGGTCCCGCTTCTGAAGATGGCCGGGTCACGGAGATCTCAGCCGCTGCAGCCCGGCGTGCGCTGAGAGATGAGTCCAACGCTCATAGAGAATGACGGGAGAGTCAAGCGCTCCGTCATTCTCTATGAGCGTTGGGCTCATCTCTCAGTGTGCGCGCCGGGCTGCAGCGGCTGAGATCTCCGTGACCCGACCATCTTCAGAAGCGGGACCCGGCGCGATGAGGTGAGTATAGGGGGTTCTAACGGGGGGTTGGGAGCCTGTCACCCCGTCACCGGGGGTGACAGGTTCCCTTTAAAAGCTTGCAACAGTCTATACATACTGAGCTAGACTTATGACTGCAGCCATAGTGACCCCCCACAAGATGTGTATATAGATAGATATATCTCTCACCTAGTGACTAATGCAAGTGACCCCCTACAATACAGACACCTGAGGGGCCCTGATAATAATAATTGTGCATATATCTATCTCCCAGTGTCTGCAGCCAGTTTTCCCTACACTTATAGATGGCCCCCTCCTTTTATAGATGCCCCCTCCTCCCCCCCATTATAGATGCCCCCTCCTCCCCCCATTATAGATGCCCCCTCCTCCCCCCCATTATAGATGCCCCCTCCTCCCCCCCATTATAGATGCCCCCTCCTCCCCCCCCATTATAGATGCCCCCTCCTCCCCCCCCATTATAGATGCCCCCTCCTCCCCCCCCCCATTATAGATGCCCCCTCCCCCATCC
Organism: Dendropsophus ebraccatus; assembly: GCF_027789765.1. Classification (NCBI taxonomy): domain Eukaryota; kingdom Metazoa; phylum Chordata; class Amphibia; order Anura; family Hylidae; genus Dendropsophus; species Dendropsophus ebraccatus. Next base: position 42,589,671 of record NC_091454.1, on the reverse strand, counting down.
CCCCATTATAGATGCCCCCTCCCCCCCATTATAGATGTAACTTCAGGTCATTTTCCTCATATGTGTATTTTCCTGGACTAAATGGTGTGCTGGACTCCTCAGATAGCGCCTAAATAATATGTCAATATATTGGTTACTTGCTTTCTACTCTGCATTATTAGCTCTTGCTAGGGCTGGGGTATAAGGGTTAAAATCAAAATCGCAATTCGTTTTTTCTTTACCCTAAATTTACCCTTAAATTTTTTTTTATGTTAAAAAGCTAGAAATACCAAAAAAGAATTTTTTCTTAATACCTAAATTGCATGCCCAGCAACACATATATTGTTTTCATGAAATGCGGTTGAAGTGCTGCACATACTGAACTACTGCATCTGCTTTTCCCAATATGTAATTTTTCTTCCCTCAAAGTCTTGAATTTAAGGGAGAGTAAAACATAGAGCATTGCAGATACTGCAATAAAATAGAGGCCGCTGGAGGAGAAAATGTTCCTGAGGATGTGAGGGAGAAAATACACGAGAAAAACCAAACTGAAGGTGTAATGTTCCCTTAAATAATGTCTTAGAAACCCACAGGAAATTAGAACACTTGTAAAAATAGTTAGCTGTGTAAAGTGATGCTGTATGGCGCAGAAGGTTCTGTTCTGTGTATATGTCTTTAACCCCTTAAAGGCCAGTTTATTTGTGTCTATAATGTGCTTTGCTACTACTTTACGGCTCACAAAAAGGGAAGCTGCAAGGGTAGAAGTAATGAGCCATTTCTTTGTCCATTGCTATATATACAGGCCACATCCTGTATACATTGTGAGGATCACATTACTCATCCCGTCATATGCAGAGTTCTTTTGCTGGTCAGAGCTGCTGGGTTTTATTATGCTCAGATCAGCTCTTATTGTGATAAGGGTAACCTACTCGCAGGCAAAGTTTAGCAGAAACTTAAATTGTTAAAATTATACTCCTTTTTCTATTTTATTTTTTGCCTCACTGAAGCGAAGTTATGCAATGATCTCACTATAGTGGATCTGTCCTGGTTTGATGTGAATGAGCACTGTGTAATGACTTTTTTTTTTCTTCCTGTGGTGGCGCTACAGGGAAATTTGAACACCCTTTTGCCAGTTTTACACTTGGCTTTTCTTTGGAAAGGTCAGAACAAAATAATAAATTGGTAAATTAGGCCTTTGCCATATTACATAGAGTTGTAATAGACACAAGTCGGGTCATAACTGCTCACTGGGGGTTAGGGTGAAACATTCTGATCTTACCCTAAAAAGGTTATTTTTTTTTTTTTTTTTGGACTATAGTCCCCAAAATCTCCAGGCATACACTCACCGGCCACTTTATTAGGTACACCTGTCCAACTGCACGTTACCACTTAATTTCTAATCAGCCAATCACATGGCGGCAACTCAGTGCATTTAGGCATGTAGACATGGTCAAGACAATCTCCTGCAGTTCAAACCGAGCATCAGTATGGGGAAGAAAGGTGATTTGAGTGCCTTTGAACGTGGCATGGTTGTTGGTGCCAGAAGGGCTGGTCTGAGTATTTCAGAAACTGCTGATCTACTGGGATTTTCACGCACAACCATCTCTAGGGTTTACAGAGAATGGTCCGAAAAAGAAAAAACATCCAGTGAGCGGCAGTTCTGTGGGCGGAAATGCCTTGTTAATGCCAGAGGTCAAAGGAGAATGGGCAGACTGGTTGGAGCTGATAGAAAGGCAACAGTGACTCAAATAGCCAACCGTTACAACCAAGGTGGGCAGAAGAGCATCTCTGAACGCACAGTACGTTGAACTTTGAGGCAGATGGGCTACAGCAGCAGAAGACCACCTGTTACTAGCATGGTGTACCTAATAAAGTGGCCGGTGAGTGTATATGGCAAAATACAGACATTCTGACCTTGTAAGGGCTGCTCAGCCATTTAGTGGCAGGAAACAGCTACCGCTGCTAAATAACTAAGCGGGCCTGCAACATCATGTCCCAAGTCCCTTCTCAAGACTAGGAAGCTGACCAAAGTGGTGGTATGTGGACGGCAGAGCTGGAGCCGAGGAAGTAAGTGGATGTTATTGTTCTCACCCACTTCCTCCCCAGGTGTGTGTTTTTTTTTTTTTTTTTTTTTTTTTTTAAATGGGTCCCATCCGAAGTTCTCTTTTAGTTTTGTGGTCAACAATTTTACAGCTATGTGGCGAAACTAACAGCTGCTTTCCTGTCTCAGGAAGCGTGTATGGGACCCATTCAGCTTCACACTACTGGATCCGCAGCGGATTTTGCTGCAAACTCGCAGCGTGAAATCCGCTGCGGATCCGTTACGTGTGAAGCTACCCTTAAGGTCCAAACACACTGGGTGAATCCGCAGCAGACCCGCTGCAGATCTGTGCCCTGTACACTATTTGACATCCCGCTGCGAGTTTGTCAGCAGCCCACCCCATTAACCTCACGGCCACCAGAGCGTATACGTCACCTGGTCCCCACTCTTGCTTGCTTCGGGGGTTCCCGCCAGGTCTTCTGCCCCGCTCCAGCGTACTGATTGGCCAAGCGGGACATGACGCCCTCAATGGGAGCCCTGAAGCAAGCCGGAGCCGGGACCCGGTGATGTATGCGCTCCAGACGTCGGGGGGTTAACGGGACGAGCTGATGA